>NW_024351731.1:6914782-6932313 GCF_902729225.1 Pteropus medius
CTGAGCAAGGCACAGACCCTTCTCGGCCATGCCCCAGCTGCCTGCCCCTCAAGCTGTCGGCCTCCTTCTCTGGAAACCACGGGCTGATTGGGGTTCCTGACTCCCCGGAACAAGTCCTATCTTGGTGCCGCCACCTCATTTTCCATTTTCTTCTTAGTTTTTTCAACCCGTGTGTCTCCCCACCCCCGCGTCCTCGTCCCGCACCTGCTCCCTCTCCCTCCCCTTTGTAGCTGGTCCTCCGTCCACTGCCTGTCCTTCTTCTGGGTTCTCTGCTCGGCTCCTTGTTGCCGCTGGGTGCCCCTACTCTCTGGTCCCCAGTCCCCGTCCGTTTCCCCTGCCCGCGCTTCCCGCGGCGTCTCTGGGGTCGCGCCCCAGATCTCGCACCTGTCCCAGGGCCTTCCTCCTCGAGCTCTCTCGGCCTTTTCTCTTCCAACTTTTTTTCCTTTACTTTTCTTGTGTCTGCTTTTCACTTTCCCTGTGGCCTCACCCTGGCTGGTGTTTGCTCCAGTGCCATCTCCCTCCCCAAGGGTGCCTGGTGGCAAGGCCAGCAGGGCCCCATCCTCAGAGACCACCTCCCGTGCACCCAGGGCCAGCTCCGCCCATCTCCAGCACCTCTTTGTGGCCTCGGGACTTTGCCCAGCACAGAGAGGACACCAGTGACCGCGAGTGGGACTGATGCCCTAGGCTCAGGAGGGGCCGGCCACCCCTCTGGAGCTCACGAGGATGGAGACAGGAACCCCAGAGCACACAGGGCCCTGCAGTGCGGCCCCGCAAGTGGCCCCGTACAGAGCCTTCCCCTCAGGGACTGTCCTCAGAGGGGCCACCTTTCTAGCGCCTCTGACTGAGCTTCGGAAAGTGGCCTGCGTCTCAGCCCTGTGGCCCACGTGCAGGGTGGAACAGGCAGCGCATGGGCAGCCATGCCAGGCCAGCCACCCCAAGCTCAGCCACCACCAGGAAGGGGCACCGGAGGCGAACTATGCTGACACCACTGCCCACCCCGGCTCTGCCGACTTACGTCCAGATGGGCTCCCGTCGGAAAGTCACACGCTGAGTTCACTGGCCGCCCTCTCGCGTTTGCAGGAATGGGCACCACGCGCTCACCTGGCCTCTCTTCTCGGACGGCTTTTCATGGCTGTTCATCTGCACTGGCTTGGCGCTCTGTGCAGGCCCGGGACACGTTTATGCGTAAATGTGTACACCCGCAGCTCACTTAGGAAGCCTGCCATTTTAAAAACGAGGAGATTCAGGATAATCTTGTTAAGGTCTCCGATCTTTTTAACAGAGCCCCCTTTTCTTCCTGGGAGGCAGGATGGGAGGGCTACGAACAGGGAAGGGGGACGAGCGCTCCACTCCACGCAGAGTCGGTGGCGCTTCAGAAGCATCCCTGGCCCGGCTCCCTCCTTCAGGAGACCTGGGGCCAGGCAAGAGCGGACGCCACGCCAGCGCCCCGTCACCCACCGCACCCACCTCTGCTCTCCTCCAATACGACTGCCCAGAAACCACCAATTTAGAAAAACGGTCTTCGAAAGTAACTTTTAAGGAAGTAATCAGAACGAAAAATATACTCGTAAGCAATACCCAAACGGAGAGAAAACCAAACGTAATTGGCCTGAGCAGGCATGGCACAGGGTGCCACCTCGGCTGCCAATCCAACACGCACATGTAAATCAGTGAACAGGATGTAACGTGACTCAGAGAAAATATCAATTAAATTCTGTATTCCAAGGCCAGGGGCTTCAGTCAAAAATGCAAACAACTATTTAAAACATAGTTCTTTTGTTAATCGATGTCGCCCCAATGATTTTTAATAAAAAAATAAAAAATAAAACAACACAGCTCGAACCACCTGATTCTGATTCAGTTCCGTTCACTGTGAACTGAGGTGCACATCTCGTCACCGAGCCGGACTCACTGACAGTGGCACATTTTTCAAAAGCAAAAGCTCCCCCAGTTTTTTCCCTCGGGTTTTCTTTGTTCTGCTGGACAAAGGGAGCTCTTTACACTGCCATCCCACACAGGAGCTGCGGAAAGCCGACGCGAGGGGTGAAGAAAGGTTGGGGGCAACTGTGTGCCTAACGCCCTCCACGCTACGGTCGGTTCGAGTCTGTGTGTGGTTACGCTGGTCGCTGCCATGTTTACAATGCTTTCTGACAAGATCATTTATTTAAAACAAAACCAAAGCACAGAAGGACAGACGGCAGCCAAGGAGGGCCAGTCCTCAGGACGGGAGCCTCACCTCTCGGTGCTCACACGAACGTGCAAGAGACCGATTTCCTGCCGCAGACAGCAGCTCACGTTACCGGCCAGGCTGCAGCCTGCCTGGAGTCTCAACTTCCACTTCAGCGGGGAAAGACGGGGTTAAAACAAGGCGTGCAGGTCCCGTTTCCACCGCAGAGGCCAGACTGGAGGACAGAGGGTGATGTCGCGGGCCCTCCCACCGCGCCCACTGCAGGCCCTCTGCCTCCCCACTTCGCCTCCTCCAGAGGGACGGGGCAGAGGACAACCTGCTCGATGACGAGATCGTCCTGGCCTGGAGCTTTGTTCCAAGTGGAGAATGTACTTTCCTCTTTCAGGCACCGCTACAAGTGGCAAGGAAACAGAGAAGGCACTTCCGTGTCACGGTAAATGATTAAACCTGCCGTTAAGACACTAAGACGACCACCGCCAATGCGTCCTGCATGTGGCCACGGGAAACCCAACCTGACACTCAGGACCTAAGCAGATCAGGTCCAGGCCACCTGACATCCCCAGCCAGTGGTGCCTGGTCCACCAGAACTCAGCAAGAGGGCGGCGGCAGCCACGTCAAGGACCCCGAGTAGTGAATGACCAAACCCGCCCCTCCCGGAACCGACCTCCATTCCCGCACACAGTGCGGAGGCAGCGCGCTTTCTGAAATTTGAAGTGTAGTTTATGTGAACACGAAATGCGTGTTTTAGGAGTGATCAGAATGACGGGGAAGAAAAGGGTCACGGGTGAAGGAACGAAGACTGGAGCACGAGGAGGACGGAGTCCACGACGAAACGCAGAGAGCACACGCCGGATTCAGGCCTGGCCTCCCCGCATCGCCCCTGCTCATTTTGGTCCAGCTCCTTTGCTCTTTCTTTGAGCTTTCTAGCTTCATCTGCTCAGTAGTTTTCTCTCCCTTTCATCAAAAAATACTTTCATGTGACTCTCAAAGGAGAACATGCAAAGCCAACACTGAAAGGATGTCCTTGACGGGAAGAAACACAGACGGCACCGGAAAGCGGTAAGATCGCCTCCCCCGCCTCCTCCAGCCTGGTGCCAGACTCCCTGAGCCGCGCCCGCGCACGCACGCGGCCCCCATCCCGTTTCCCACCAGTGTCCGGACGGGGCCGATCACACTCGGCCGTTCACAGGAGCTGAGCTGGCCTGGGATCGAAAATCGCGATTCACCCAGCCAAGGTGTCATCTGTTAGCTCATCCTCCACCCAGAACCGCTGCAAATCGGACGCTTGACCATCTCCCATCACCTCTTCTTTATCTGTACTTGTGTCGCCCCAACGGCAAGAAAACATACAGGGCTGCGATGCATTAGAGGACCCCAGGGCAAGTGACAGGTCAGCTGTCATGAGCCTGGGCCCATGCGGCGGGGACATTCCATGCATGGCCTGCTGCGCCTGTGCCAGTGGTTGGCTGGCTGAACCCACATCTAAAACACGGCAACAGCTAACCCACGACCAAGAGGACAGCAAAGCGCACCCCCTGTGAGGTCTATTGCTTCTGACAGCCAACAGATGGCTCTCGCTCCGGACCCCCTCCTGCTTCACTCGGGTCTCTAGCAACTCAGTTAAGAAGTCCTGAGCATTTTCCCAGGTTTTTTGTGTCATCGTTAAATACCGCAATTCCGCATTCTGAATGCAGGCACGCACTCCAGAAAATAGCCCGTTTGCCAATTCTAGGTGAGCACTACGGCTTTAGCGACACAGACCGAAAGGAAAAGAAAAAGCAGCTGTACACCCGAGCCGCTGCACGACGAACGCGCACTCCCAAGGTGGCAGAGGGAGGCGGACGGGAGCTCGGGAAGTGAGGGGCAGCTGCACGCGGCAAACCCGTCCCCAGGGTGCCGGGCAGCAGGAGTTGGGGATTCAGGTTCCGGGGCAGAAGGCCCCTAGCAAGGGGGTGCGGTGGAGTGCCCCCCAAGGCGTCGCTGTGGGAGGGGGAGGAGCCTCAGGGGGCCCCGGAGGGTCCTGCGCAGAGGGGGGTCATGGGAGGAGAAGGAGGCGGGGAAGAGGCACCTGATAATGGGACGCTGAGGGGAGGCGGGCGCCAGGGCCCGGGGGTGGCGGGGCGGAGGGCAAGGTCGGGGATTCCCTGAAGGGAAGGCCAGAGCCCCGTTCAGGCCCCACCCGCCCCCGCACTGACCCTGGCACCCCCAGGCCGCACCCCACCTCCTCTGCAGCTCTTCGAGGGCCCCTGGCACCCACAAAGCGACTGCACCTACGCCAGGCACGACGTCCCGCGGCTGGCGACTGGGTCGTGCGTGCTCAGCAGCCGCCGCCACGTGAGCAACTCGACGCGGCCGCGGGGGCCGCTGGGAAGGCGGGCGGGGCGGCACATGCGCAGACCGAGCGCGGGCGGGCGGTCCCTGGAGGCGGGGACGCAGGCCGGGCAGGGCGTGGATGTGCTCGTGCAGGCCCGGGGTGCGGGGGGCGCTGTCAGGCTAGGAAAGACGACAGCGCGCTTCCGTTGCATTGTGGAGGGAGAGCTGGGCCTCCGTGGGCAGGACAGCTCTTGGGGCCCGGAGGCCCGCGGGGAGCTCGGCGCCTCCGTCCAGTGGGAGACGGCAGTGAAGATGGCCCGCTGAGGATGGCAGGAGGCGAGAATGAGAGAAGTCGAGGATGGCACCTGCTCGCACGGCTGGTCGGGCGGGACTGTCTTGTGACCTTAAAACCCCGTCACGGGACGAGAGATCTGCCTGAAAATGTACACTCAGGGAAGACAGAGGAGGCGCTTACGCCCATGCTCCCTTCCTTTACAATCCAGTTTTACAAGTCGTATTGCCTTTGTTTGAGGTTATTAAAGATGCCATTTTCCTGCCTTCTTAACAAATGGACGTTAGGTAAATAGCTGTTTTCCTGCTTTGGTGAATAATGGCTAGACGGAAGGCTTCTGTCGTGTAGACGGCCTCAGAGTGTGTACTGCGGAAACTTTGCATAAAGATGGCATCTAATCTACGGATGTGCCCGGATTCGCTAGAGCCTCACAGAGGCTGAACTCATTTTATTCAGAACGCCACAGGAACAATAACCAAAAAAGGACACCACGAAGGCAACATCTATCATATGCTTCTTTAAAAACCCCATTGTCAGCATCAGCGACAATGGCGTTACCGCTCAGTCACTGAGATTAAAAATTAGTCATACGTGGAAAATAGAAACGGGTTTTCAGGGAGAAGGAGGCTTTGGTTCCACTGAATAATGCCCCCTTTTTTGCTTGGTAAATAAATGATGCATATTTTCCGATGATGCATATTTTCGAGGGTAGCTGTGTCTCGGTGGTCCCAGATTTGGAGTAAGAGCCTTTTGGCAGTTGACTGGGCAAGTGTCAAACATATTTTAGAAATTACGTCCCAGACCACCTGACGACGAGGTGTTCAGTAGTGACGGCAGAGTTACCTCCATCCAGAATCCGAATCTTTCTAGATTAGGTCACAAATGAACAGGAGTCCTTAGCATTAATTTTTTTCTTGTACGTGTCACAAGCTATCGGGGAGGCACAATCCTCATCCAGGCACTCTCTCCCCTCCTACAAACCCTGGTTCAGCCCAGCTCCCCGCCCTCTGAGTAAACACGCCAGCTGGGCCCCTACCAGGAAGCCCCGTCCCCAGGCCTTAGCCCATCCCATCCTCCTCCTCTCTTGGGGCCTCCATCACCACTCCCCAGGCCCACTGTCAGCTGGGACCTTCCTTCCCGTATCACCCACACCTAGAAACAGTCCCCAGGGAGCGTCTGCACCCTCCCAACCCCACGTGTGCCTGCCCATGTCCCTGTCCCTCTCCCTTTTTCTGTTACTGTGGTCAGACTGTTCGTCCCTCTGCTGGAAGCCCCTGGCCTCCCCTGACCACAAGTAGGTGTCCTGCCAGTTCGCACTCCCTAGAGCAGAGCTCCCAGACGTGGGTCCACCTCCTTCCACACGCTTTTGATCCCCATCCACACGCCCCACTGAGACGGCCCCCAGCAAGCGCAGACCCCCACACGTGGGTCTGCCCGTGGCCGGTGCCTGCAGAGCGCCCGGCATTCCCCAGCCCGAGGCGGTCCTTTAGCAGGGGGATCTGCGTGGAAGGCCGTGGTGGAAAACTCGTCTGCCCGGGGCCAGCCCGGTCCGTGTGACTGCAGACACCAGACGGCTGTGGGCCCACCCAGACACCCTTGCCTCATGCCATGCTAAGGATGAAACCATTTCCCCAAAATGGCCAGAAGAACGCCCATGGAGCCAGGCCCCTTTGCCAGCCTACAAGGACAATAATTTGCCCCCACCATCCTTGGACTTCATCCCTGAAAAGTGCCATTTCCCCAGAAGCCAGCAGACAAGCCATCTCCTGTGCTCAGAGAGGGACTTGTCCCTTCCTCCCTGTGTTCTTGCTTGGCGCCTCCCTGCCTGGGTAGGTTCTAGAGTGTGATGGGCACTCAGCGCCCTCCCATTCCCTCCCACCATGTCCCCTGGGCTAGGTGCCCTGGCAGAGGGGACTTATGTTCCCAAGTGGCTTTTGATCTTGTGCCCACTGCCAGCCCATGCTCTCGGTGGCTCTCCCCTCCCCCAGCCCCAAATGACAGTGGACTCGTCTTCAAATAAGAATAAACATGTGTGTCTGTTCTCTGGGGCCTGCGACAGCGCCGAGCCACCCCGTGACTTGGGTGGGATTGATGGCCCCGTCTTACCAGCAAGCCGGGCGCATCTTTTACCGACTCTGGCCTCGGGTGATGGATGGCTTTCTCACGAACACAACACTGTTGCTCGTATTTACAAACACTTCGTTTCTCACGTTGCGTTGATGCTTCTCTGGCACCGCTTGGTGACACTCCCGCAACTGATGCGTCGCCGGCTGTCGCCACCATTGATTAAGGCTTCCTGTGGCCCCTGGCCACCCGTTCCTCCACGTGCCGCAGGGCCGCAGGCGGGCGGCGCGCACTTAGTGGTATGCCGCGTCCTCTTCGCGCCTCACGGCCGTTTGTCTTTCAGTTTACGTCGTGCGCCCTCCGAGTACGGTGTCCACCAGGACGCCAGAACCCGAGCGCACCGCTGCGGCCAGCAGACGAATCTCACCGGCCCTCACTGGGCCTGCGAAGCCTCCTCCCCCACCCCTCGTGTGAGTGTAAAGAGCATTGAGACTCGCTCGGGGCAGGAGAGGAAGCCCGTGTGAGTGCCACCGCTTCTTACCAAGTCGTCCAGCACCGAGGACTGAACCCAAGGACCCCAAACCCAAATTCTTCAGCTCCCCCTGGGGAGAGGCAGTCATCAAAGCAGCCGAATCGAGGCCTGGTGAGAATGTTCTAGAATCAACGATTTTCTCCATATTTCTCTATCTAGACCGCCGCCTCCCGATGGCATTTTTGGTTCACTCGTGGCACTCCCCATGCCCGTCTCCCCGGGGCAGAGGTTGGACGCTGCAAGTGGGCAAGTCGGCAAGTCTGGGGACAGCCAGGTCCTTATCTGGGACTCATAGAGGAGCCCGAGCTCCCTCCCAGCTCGGGGTCTGCACGCTCGCGCTTGCGCCGAGCCCGTCGGGCCAGCCGTCCACAGAATAGCGACCGGCGAAGCGTCGGGCCGGCCCCGTCGCGCGTCCGCCTCCCGACCGGTGGCCCGTGCGCCCTCCAGCTGCTGCCCCCTCGTCCGCCTTTGCGCACCAGCGGTCGCCTCCCCGCCTCCCTTCCCATCCGCTCACTTGGCCTCCAGTTTTTTTTAACGTCAAAGCACAGCAGTCGGTCTTCACAGTGCAGCAGTCCGTAAAGAAAAAGGCCACCGTTTCTCCAGCCCGCGGGCCTGAGGCAGCCAGACGCCACACTTAGGGGTGTAGCCTGCCACTGACTCGTGCTTCTGGGAACTGCACAGACAGGTGCACTTGGAGTTTCCTTCGTGTCTCTTTAAGATACCAACATGGGACTTGTTTCACTCACTGCACAATATCACATGGACTCCATCTAGACCATTACATGAAGCTCATTCTAAAACAACGTCGTTATAACCCACAGCATGGAAAAGCCATTATAGAATTGTCCAGACCTCTGTTGGGGAACACTGGGGTCGTACCCAGGTTTTTGTTTTATTTCGTTTTGTATTAATTCTGACATTTTTACTTCAGAAACCTTGATATCTAAAAGCAGGCCCACCGAAGCTGAGGGACACGTGTTTTAGGTTTTAAGCGCTTCTTCCAAAGGACTTTCCGAGAAGGCTTCGTCCCTCCCTCCGTGGACTGCCCACTGTCCTGCATCCTTGTCAGCACTGCGTGCCGCCGACCTTTCAGATGTCTGACTGTCTGATAGCTTACAGAGAGGTCCCGTTGTGCCCAGGCCGGCCTTTCCCTGGCTCCCAGTGTGAGAGAGGACATCTTGTGGGACATTCTTGGCGGCAAGTGTCAGAAAAGCCCAACTCGAAGTGACTGGGGTGGGCAGATTGTTCTCTCGCCAAATAGAAGTCAGGGGAGGAGCAAGGCCTGGGCTCCCCGCCGCTCTCGGCCTCCCCCACGGTCACAGGCAAGACCACGGTGCAGTCCTCGGTGTCTCACTCAGTCAGGAGAGCGTCCGGCCACAGGGGAGACATGGTCCCCTCCTGTGGGACAATCCCAGGAGTTCCCTGAAGACCACCCTCTTCCCACTGGCTGAAACTACACCCTAAGCTCATGGGTGTAGATTCATTGTTGGCAGAGGGACCAGGACGAAGGCGACCGATGTAGATGGTGGTGTCTTAGTGGCATTTGGAGCAGGACAGTGACTGTACGGGTGTGCCTCAGTGTCACGGCCATTTCATATCCCAGCCCCCCCACACAGTTCAGGCACCCTTTGCTTAAGCACTGTGGATCTACACCTTCTGGGCTGAGACCGGTCAGGGGCGAGGCGTGTGTCTGGGCCTGGCCACCAGCAAGGTCTGCCACGTGTGGGGGGGGGCGAAATCGACCCACAGCGAACCGAGCGTGGCCTCTCCGTTGGATTCTGATGTTTTCGCTCGGAGAGCTGCATGGGGAACGCTGCCGCCCCTCACAGGAAGGAGTCACTTGGCCAGCAGGGAGAGCGCCGGTGCCCCGTGGGTTAGATGGCTGGCCGCCAGACTCCGAGAGCTCCGAGCACCCTTAGCAGTTCATTCTGTGTTTGTCGGCCTGGTCTTGTTTCCTCTCCCTTGCCTTGGCTCAGCTTGGATCGTTCTTTCGGTCTGGTACAGAGTCATCCATTTTCTCTAGATCTTCCGATTAGCTTCCATAAAGTTCTCTGACAGTTTGCGAAATCTCCCCGGGGCGTGGTGCTTTTCCTTTTGTAAAGTGGTGTGTTTGTGTTTTTGCTCTGAGGTCAGTCCCTACTCACAGCCGACCCACACGCATTCTCTCTCTGCAGATGGACGACGTTGGAGGCAGCTGTGCGCCAGCTGGAACAAAACATCCCGCCTTCCCAGCAGCCACGTGTGGCGGGAGGCACAGCTCTGAGGGCACCGGGGCTTATTTTCTTCCCTCCTTCATGCTTCTTTCGTCCTCACCTCCCTGGAACTCAGAACAGCCCAGAGGCAGAGTCACCACTCTCCACGCGGGGCCGGTGAACCGGCGCCGATGCCACTGTGGTCACACCCGAGCCTCGCGGTCCACCTGGGGGACGGACCCGAGTGGGGGTCTGGGGAAGACAGTGAACAGCTCGCTAGCCCGGCTCAGCCTCTGCACCCCGATCTCCTGTGGGAAGAGCCAGACCCCAGCTCGGACGATCTCTTTTTTCCCCCCTTGGGCCTCCTGGGGATTCATCGGCCTTTTTCTTTTGTCCCTCACGCAGCTTTTTTGCTATGTGACGGACAGTAGCTTTTAATCATTGGTAATTTCCTCCTTTTTCTTTTGATTTGGTTAATTCATTTAATATCTATTTTAGCAAGACTTACCTGAGTTTGCAGAATTTCCTTTGGTTTATTCCATACATTTTATAGAATGTTATTTATTTTCTAGTTACTCCTTAGCTAATGCGCTGTTGGTTTTTTAACTTTAATTCAAACCTTATTTAGAACTATCTTTTCACTTCCAAATGGTTATGTTTTATTTTGGCTGTTTTTCGTTGTCAATTTCTAGGCATCCTCTCTTTAATAAAAAACAAGCTTCGGAATCCCGTTGCTATTGAAGGCGCACAGTTTCACGAGACCCGCTTAGCAAAACAGCCGCCTCCCCCGGGGCCCCAGCGTCCCTCCCCAAAGACAGCCCCTTAATGACTTTGAGCGACTACTTGTTATTGAATTCCACAGTTCTGAACAACAGGCTTCTGCTTCTGGAATTTTATTTTCTAATTTAGGCCTCATGTATTGACTTAGTCTTAGGAGGATGGAGGCTCAGCATCTTTCACCCTCCACGTCCACTGCCTTCCTCCCCTGCACCTCTCCCTCCTTCTCATAGAGTCATGCTATAATTGCCTTGGGGGTCAAGATGCCGGGACATCTTGGTGACATCACAGTAGCAATGACAAAGAAGCACAGAGCTCAGTCAGGTAATGCTGTGTTTATTTTTTATTTCCTGCACAGCGTTTTATGTTCCCTGGAGTTAGCAACCATCTTATTTTGTCGTTGTTATTGTCGCAGGTGGCCCGGGCAGGCGGAGGAGCTTAGCTTACAGGATTTGGCCGCTCTGGGGAAAGGCAGGATCAGGTGTGCCTGTGGGGGGAGAACCAGCCCAGGGCTCAGCGGAAGGCGAGGGGGGGGTGATGGTTAGGATGGGCAAGGCTGGAACTTTAGAGGAACGTGATAAAAGATTAGCTTCGGTTACTGTTCACGCCCCTCCAGAGAGAGTGTGTGTTCTTGGGTGAAGTGAGCCCCACACGAGCTCTGAGTGGGTTCCAGAGTCACCAGGAACGTGGAGAAGTTAGGAAGGGCCCCGGGTGGAGGCGCATTGCTGGGGCAACCCTGCGGGGAGCGCGGGTTCTGGAAGCAAGCCGGCTCTGCAGGCGGGCTGGTCCTGGAGGCGAGTCGGTTCTAGAAGTGGGTTGTGGAAGTATAGAGGGTTCTGGAAGCAGGCTGTGGAGGAAGGACGACGGACCGTGCAGACGGCACCGGAGTGGGTCTCTGAGCGGAGACGAAAGCGGGCATTGTTTCAGAACCCGCGCCAGCGCTCGCTCGGCAAAACCGTTAAAAACCCCATTGTGAACGTTTTGGGACGAGCCCCTTGAAGGGTCCCTGTTGCCGGGGGACGGGATAGCACTGCGCAGTGGCAAACGTGGAGCCTGCACCGGGGGCTGCGCTGGGAGGCGCGCGGAGGCAGCGTGGACCGGCGCCCTTTGAGAGTTAACGTTTCACGTTTCTTTTTTCCCTTTTTCCCTAACTTTGCAGCCGGCTAAGCCGCCAGCGCATGCGCAGTACAGGCCCCGTGCCTGCCCCTCAGCGTCGGGCCGGGCGGTTGCCGGGGTGACCGCATTCCCCCAGGACACCGCGGGCGGGTGGGCGGGGCCTGGGAGCGCGAAGCCACCTCCCTCGCTCTCTGGTTGGTCGAGGCCGCTGTCCTTTGGAGTAACCGCCGCTGCCGACTGGGCAGCGGCAAGTTTCGCACGCCCGGCGCTGGGTGCCACGCCCCTCCGGCCCGCCCGGCCCGCCCGGCGGTGAGAAGACCGTGCGCCACCCCGCGCGGCGCCCGGCGGGACCTGCGCGGACCTCGGCTTCGGGCGGGCGCGGCCCGGGAGGCGGGCAGCGATGATCCCCGAGGAGCGGCGGGACGGCCCGGGCGCCGGCGAGAGCACCCAGCTGCAGACGGCCGGCAGCGACCGCCAGGTGGGCGCGCCCGCGGGGCCGGGGCGCGCGGAAGGAGGGCGCAGGGCTGCGGAGCCCGCGCTGCTTCTCCCGTGCGAGCGCAAAGCGGGACTCCGGGGCGGCACCCTCCCTCACCTCGCTCGCCCCGGGAGGCAAGCCGGGCGTATACCGCTGGGGAAACCGAGGCCTGGCGGAGGGCCCGAGCGCGCGTCGTCGGCCCCCGCTGGCTTCTCTTGCCAGTCCCGGGTCACGGGTCACGTGCGGGGAAGAGGCCGCAGGCCCCTCCTGTGCGACCCAGGAATGGGGGCGGGGGGCGAGTCCAGCTCGGCGTCTTCTCGACGCTCCGGGCTCCCTTCTGCGGCGGTGTCGGGCTCTGGGCTGTGACGGCCGTGGCCCTCGTGTCTGCTCTTGCGCCTGCCACTCCTTCCCCAGCTTTCCTTTCCACTCCCGCGCCCCAGGGCTGTACAGTTTTGCCCCGGGGCAGCCAGCTCTGTACTTGATAAAACTTTGAGTTGCCCGCGGCTGAGATCCAGGAAACGGCGGGGGAATTTCACAGCTGCGGAGTTCGTCCTTTCTCATTTTCCCTTACCTTTGCCTTCTTGCGATGTCCCTAACCCTGGGGCACTGACCGCGGACAGTGGACCATTTTCAGGAGCACTGGGGAAGCTCCGGAAGGGTATTGGGGTGACCTCCGGGATCCGCGTCGGGAAAGAGGGGGCATTGCAGCTGAGGCCGAGAGTCCCCTGGGGGTCACCTCCAGGCTGCCCCAGTGTTCATGCCAGGCACCCGGCATTCATGTCTCCAAGGGCATTCAGTCTGTCTGGTGCCACCGCACCTGCGGTGGTATGTCACCCCCCTTCCTTCTCCCATGTCAGACTACGCAGTGGACCTGGCTGCTCCATTCAGCTTTTGTGTGCCTGGGGCCCCGGCCTTCCAGGGAGAGGTAGGCAAGTGTCGGCTGGGACATGGGCTCCAAGTTACTGACCATGTGATGCTGCCCAGACCCCTGGAGGGGCAGGCTCCTCCCTGCCCGCCCCCAAGAGATGCCAGGTGCTGCTGTGAGTGTGTGGGGAGAGCACTGGCCAGTGGCCGCACAGAGCAGGCAGTGCAGGGCGAGGATTCTGCTGCCTGCCCTCGGTGAACTCACTTCCTCGCAGGGCAGCCAGCCGCAGGTGGCCTTTGGAGAGAGCACGTGTTGTTTTGGGTGGAACGTTCGGGAGGTTGTTCGCACAGGATGTTTCAGAGGACCCAGTAGACGACACTTTCAGGCTCTGCCCAACCACCACCCTGGGAAGGGGCGGAAACTGTTTCCAGCTGTCTCTCTGGGATGACCCAGCAGTTGGGGTGTCCTGACTTGTGTCCCGACAAGGAGCCCCTAGCCTGGGCGCTGGTGGGCGGGCACGGACCCCAGCTCTGCTCAGCCCAGCGACCCCGCACACCCTCGCACACGCCTCTTTTCTGTTGCCCAAGTGGTTCTTCCACTTGGAGAGTCTCACGTGACCCCTGCCACCAGGCTGGAGCGAGGCTGGCCCCACATGAGTTACAATGCTCAATGTCAGGCTAGGCCAGCCAGCCATGCCTGTGAAAGCCACGCCCGGTTGCAAGGCTCCTGTAGAGCGGTGTGGGCAATGTGTCTCTGCCCGTGAGAACGGTGTCCAGTGGGCACCACCTGGCCCTGGTGTCCACTGGGGGCTCACCGGCACCAGGTAAGTGCCCACTAGAGAGCAGCCTGGCCCCAAGGCTGATGGGCACCAGCAGGCAGAGCCAAGGGCTCAGAGAGGCTGGTCTGCCAGCCGTGGGGGCCTCTCCCTGGGAACCAACAGGCAGGGGGAGCCTGCAGAGCGTGTGGGGCCCTCGCTGTTTGTTCCCGGCCCGTGCTGCTGTAACCGCCTCCCCTCTGTCACAGACTGGCCACCGCCCATGCCATTTCCTTCTGTGCTGCTGGGGGCCGCGGGCCTCATGCTTCCGGGCAGCCGGAGCCGCTGGACCTGTCCTGTCAGGGCCGCCACGGTGGGCGGGGGGGTTACTTCTCTGTTCCCCACCCCTTTCTGCCCAGGCCAGGTTTCCCGATAGGAGAAGCCCCCTGTGAATGCTGATGACCCAGTGTCTGCGTCTCTCCCTGCTGGGGGACCCCTTCACCACAGCTGGCATCACCAGTGTGGACATGAGCAGAGTTTTCGGGCTGCTGCCCTGGAGATCGGGCTCCCATACCTCCCCACCCACCCAGGTCACTCAAGCTGGCCTAGCCCCCTAGAGGGGGTGTTAGTGTCAGGAGACTGTGAGGGGTGCTTCAGAGCTCAAAGTGGACCCGGCTCGGGGCTGCGGCTCTCCCCGCTCCCTACACACTCCAGGAGCACGTGACACCGGAGAACAAATGGCCATGCTGGTGAGGACAGCCTTGCTGAACTGCTGGCCTCTGTCCAGCACAGGACCACCCCACCCCAGGCAGACGGCCCTGGCCGCTCACCCAGAATGCTGCACACCTGCCGGAGGCTGGCAGTGGACTTTCCGAAGGAGAAGGCTGTGACTGTGGCCATGACTTGGATCCTTAGGCCTCTTGGAGAGGAGACTGCCCGTGTCCTCAGCTCGTCCCCTCCCGCACAGAGTGGGTGTAGAAGGCAACTCGGAGAAGGGGCTCAGGCCAGCAGAGCAGAAGGAGGACAGCTGTGTCTTGTCTCGTCCCCTCCTGGTGCCACCCTGAGACCAGCCCCTCTACCACCTACAGATGAGGGCCTGCCCAGAGTCCCACGGTGGGGAGTCCACGATTGTCCCCTCTCCCCAGTTACCTCAGGACCACTGTCAGCCTCCTGTCCTCTAAGCCCCAGAAGAATGCTTCCTTCTACGAGAAGTCTTCCCTGATTGACCCCTTTCGAGAACACCAGAGTCTGGAGAAGTTGGGCCATAATCCACGGTGGCCATGGCCCAGCGGCCCTCTCTAGGAGTGCCTGTGAGGTCTTCTCTGGGGTGCCCCCCAGAGGGTCTGAAGCTGCCCCGTGTGACAGGGGGAGGCATACCAAGGAAGATGAGCCACGCTCCTCGGCTTCGTGGAGGGGAGCGGAGGCCAAGGTCAGTGCTGCGTGAGCAAAGCCTCCCTCCTGCCCCTGCCGTTGGGCCAGCGTCCTGTGGCACCGTGTCCTCATTCCCACTCTGTCCGCGCGCCAGATGAACACCTGTGGGGACACCGACCGAGGAAGGTGCATTCCGAGCAGTCCTTCCTGACCTGTGGGCTGTGACTGACCTAAATGAGAGGTCCCTAAGGGCCAGGAAGAGGCATGGAGACCGCGGCTGTACTGGCCGGTCCCGCTGGGGCCCCAAAAGCCTTTCCCACCCTGCCTCCCCTCGCCGGCCACTGCAGAAGGTTCTCTCCCTCCCTGGCCAGAGCCTCCGGCCACCCCACCCACCACGTCGCCACTGCACATCGCTGCTCTAAGCCACCCGAAGGCTCTCCACCTGGGGCCCCTGAATGGACAGGCCAAAACTACTGCCTGTGTGCAGTGAGGGGCTGCCTGGGAGCCGAGCGACCGCTGGCCTGAGGTTGGGGCGTCTGCCAAAGGGCCCCCTGGAGTCAGCAGCCGGCTGAGGCGGAACCCAGCCCAGGGGCACCGCAGGGAGGAGTGGGTCCGAGAGGCAGCCTCCAGCACCCTGCGGGCCCCGGTCGCCCCCCTACGCCCACCCCCGCCCAGGCCTAACTGCACGCTAGAATAATGCTGTGGGTGGGGCGGGTTCTGGGGCGACAGGGTGAAGTTCCACAATGCAGAGGGTGGGCGGCGAGCCATCAGCCACCACCTGCCCGAGGCTCCCAGACCCCCGCCACACCGCTGTCGGGCCCCGCAGAATCGGCAGCCTCTTCCCGAGGCCCCGGTGCCAGCCATAAGGCCCCTCCCGCCACACTGCTGCAGCATCCCCCACGGTGCCCAGACTCCCGGCTGCTCATCACTCAGCCAGGCGGTCCCCATGGGCGAGTGTCCCTGGCCCACTCCTCGGTCACGGAACGCTTGTGAGCTGCTGGCAGAGGGTGGCCTGGCCTATGACCTGTGGCCTCCCTACAGGGCTGTGACACCCAGGCGAAGACACAGCATGGCCACCTGCAGAGCCACAGGGCCCGGATCCACCAGCAAATGGACAAGGTTCTACGGATGCGGGCGGGGGCCGAGAACCTCTACAGGTGAGCAGTGTCGCCGTCCCTGCAGGTGACCGTGACCAGTGCAGGCTCTCGAGGCAGGGCTGGGTCTGGGGCAGCCATGCCCCTCAGCCCTGTGGGCCTCACTGGCAGGGTCAGCTCAGGGCCAGCCAGATTCTGTACTGGGCTGGAGCAGAACTAGAGGGGTGTTCATGCCGGCGTGCAATCTGGGGCCCCCCGATACGCCTGTGGTGACCAGGGGCTTCTCAGAAGCCACTGCTTAGCTTGAGCTGTGGCAGGTGACCAATATCCTAAGGTTGGGGACCAGGGAAAGGGTCCCTCAGACTGAAGAGGCCCCTCTCCCTTGGAGCGCACGAGCTGCGCGCGCTCAGACCTTCACAGGCCTCCCAGAGCCTGCTCGCTGGTGACGACCTGCACCACGGCCCGTGAGTGCAGAGCCAGCCGGGGCTCCAGGGCGGCCCCTCCTTTTCCTTAGCAACCTGTCTTCGCTGTCCACCCCATCCCCGCCCCCAGCCTGGCCTTCCTAGGGACCCAGAGCCCCTCCACCTGGCACCCAGATGGAGGCACAGAGGGTCTGACCCCACCATTCCAGGGGAGTTGGTTTGGGGTGTCTGCGAAGGGCACAGCCTGCATCCTCGGGGAGGGAGGGGTGCTGGAGGGCCCGAGTCAGGGTGTGCACACACGAATGGGAATCTGCATGAACCTCGGAGACTTGTGGGAAAGGGCAGTCATCTCACGGGCCCTGGACCCCACTACTGGCCCCTGGGGCCGGGCCCGTCAGCAGGGGCCTCTGGGAGTGGGCTCTGGAGCACAGGCTGGACAGGGCTGCCGCATGGCCCAGGGCCGTGTGGCCCACCTGCCCAGCCGGGGCTTCACCTCAGCCTGGCTTCCCCAGAGCCACCAGCAACGCGCGGGTCAGGGAGACGGTGGCCCTGGAGCTGAGCTACGTCAACTCCAGCCTGCAGCTGCTGAAGGAGGAGCTGGAGGGGCTCAGCTGCAGCGTGGACGCAGATGGGGCCGGGAGGTGAGCACGTGCCGGGGGCTCGTGTGTGCGTGTGCGAGGACGCGGGCCGGCCCGGGGGTGCGTGTGCACGCGTGTGTGCATGCCGGAGGGGGCCACTGAGGACCACAGGTGTGTGGGCGTGCGAGAATGCGTTTCAGTTGGGAAGAGGTGTGTCCCATGTCGCAGGAGCAGCAGGGGGTAGACTCCATGGCCATGGGGCACAGCAGGGTCCAGCCTTAGTCTGCACTTGCTGCTTCTGGCTCTAGTGACGGTATCACTGTCCCCATGATCCCCCTGGGGCTGAAGGAGACCAAGGAGCTGGACTGGTCCACAGCCCTGAAGGTGAGTGCTGGCCTGTGCGCCCTTCCCTGAGCTCTGGTCTGGGGACGCCCTGCACTGGGGAGAGACCGTGGAGGCTTCTTGGGGGCAGCTGTCTCTTTGAACAGAGGAAACTGA
>NW_024351731.1:6937307-6938207 GCF_902729225.1 Pteropus medius
GGCCTGTCTCAACACGCCACACGCTGTCCACAGCCCCCCTGGGGGATGTGTCTGCCCCACCCCAAGCTTCTTCCTGGCCTGCAGTGATGCCTGCTAGGCACCCCTCCACTGGCCCAGCAGGCACCCCACAGGTTGACAAGGTCCAGCTCCCTCCAGGCCTCCTTGTCCTTCCCCTCCCTTCACACAGCCACCTGGGGTGCCCACAGCACCACCTGCCCTCTGGGCAGCGTCCGGCCAAGGCCCACCCCTGCAACACCTGTCATGTTGCCCACTGCACAGAACACAGACCCCTCCCTACTTCAGTTCCCAAGCCCCCTCATCCTGACACACCCCCTGTGCGTGGAGGTCCTAAACCGCATAGGAGCCCTGCACCTGTTGCTCACTTTGTCCGTGCTGCTCCCCACGGAACCGGCCGGCCAAGCCCAGCCCCCGTCCCAGCTTCATCCCGCCAAGCCCCGCCCCTTCACCCGGGCCACGCCCCGCAGCCCTGTCCTAGCACCCGAGGGCAGGTGGTCGTAAGGCTACCTCGTACCCCAGCGACCGGAGCCAGCACCGAGGGCGCTCCCAGCCCGCCCTGCTCCAGACTCCATGCTCTCGCCCCCGTGCGGTACCCGCTGGGCTCCTGGACTGTGCGCCCTCCGTGTCCCCGGGCTGCAGAAGGGGGATGGCCTCAGAGGTCATGGGCGGGCACACTACCTGGGTCCCGCGGAGGGCGGCTCAGGACCCGGGCCCAAAGAGGGGGGTGAGGAAGGCCGCGTGGGTGGCAAGTCTGCGGGAAGCCACGTGGAGGGTCGCTGGCTTGGGGTCATACGCCAGGCTGGCCGTGCGTTCCTGTGGCCACCAGGGGGCAGCCGTTGCCCATTCAGGCGGCCGCAGGAGGCGGGATCTGCGGGGTGGGCA
>NW_024351731.1:6940176-6941234 GCF_902729225.1 Pteropus medius
TCCCCCAGGCGCCCGACCTCCCCCTTCCCCTCCAACCTCTAACTGCCCAACCCTGGCCCCATCCCCTTGCCCGCTGCCCAGCCCGGCTCTGTCCACTCTCCTCTCCACTTCGCTAAGTGCCAGCCCCTGGGCTGAGCCCACAGGAGGCAGCGCTGGGGACCCACAGCCAGTGTGAGAGGGGGTAGGACGCCCCAAAACTTCATAGCCTCCCCGCCCCCTATCCCCCTCCTGGCGAGGACCACCCAGGGTGGTCCCAAGGGCCTGGGGATCCAGCAGTGGGGGGCGCGGGAGGTGGGAAGTGGGAGAAGCAGCAGTTTCCACCCAGGGCTCCCGGGAGAATGAGTCGTGGGGGACCTGCCCCGAGTCTGGGTGAGGGGTGGGGACCGGGGTGGGCTGGAGAGTGGGAGTGTCCTGCAGGGGCCTGAGCCACAGCCAAGGCAGGGACTCTGCTGGGGACACTGCTGTCAGCTTCCTGTGCTGTCTTTGAAACTGTAGTGGGCTCAGTGTGGCCCCCTGAAGATTCGGCCACCTGGAACTGTGACCGTGCCCTGGTTCGGGAAAAGGGACTTTGCAGCTGCAATCACGTCGAGGATCTCGGGTGAGGTCACCCTGGGTTACTCAGTCACCCCGATCCACTGACACGTGTCACTGCAAGAGACAGGCGAGGCCTGTGTGGAGACAGGCAGGTTGCAGCCGAGGATGCCGGGGCCCTAGGTGCTGGAGGCACAGCGGGGTCCCCTGTAGCTGCCTTCATCTTGGACTTCCTGCCTCCAGAGTTTATGGCAGTTTGTCAGAATGGCCACAGGAAACCAATACAGCCACCTCTCCCAAGTCCCCGTGTGTCTGGGCCTCCATTTGTCCTTCTGTAGGATGGACATAATCAGGCGGGGCCTCAGGGTTGGATCAGAGCGGGCTCAGCCCAGGCTGCCTGAGAGAAATGCCACCCCATCGGGAGAGCAGCCCCACTCCTGAGTCACAGTGGCCCGAACACCTGCATTTCAGGGCTGTCCTGCGGAGGCTGAGCCCCCGCCCTACCCCACTGCCCAGCCCCCCTCGGC
>NW_024351731.1:6941549-6959091 GCF_902729225.1 Pteropus medius
GACCTGCTAAGGGTTGGAGGTTGGAGTTGCAGGCAGGGGTGGGCCCTGAGGTCTCTCTGGAGGATAGAGGGGCCCCAGAGGGGCAGGGACCCGCTGGTCAGGTGGCTGGGGCCCTGTGGCGGGGAGAGGGTAGCCATGCCTGGCCCAAGGAGACCCTCAGCTAGTGAGAGGAGGCTGGACCAGTGGTCTGGGAGGCTGGCACTCGAGGTCATGCGCTCTGGGGTTGGGGCCTCCCCCTGCCTTGACCAAGAGGAAGGCCTCGGCAGGCCGCCCTTCTGAGAGTGGGAACTCCCTGACTCAGTTTCTCCTTTGTCTTCCGCTGTCTCCTCAGGAGCCCTCGGCCTGTCGGGGCCGAGGCCCACCCTGGGCCGAGGGCCGTGTGTAATGCAGTGTTTACCTGGGGGTGACTGGCAGCCCCCCAGGCTCCTGTCTCCCCTCCCCCTCGGCCCCTGGATGGGTGAGCCAGACGTGCATTAAGGCAAGAGTGACTTATCGAGCTGTCAGGGGGAGCGTTTTAAGACAGAATTATAGGGGAGAGGAAAAAGATTTTTACCAAATTAATGAAAAATCAATCTGGCCTCAAAAATCCATTAGCCTTCGTAATGCGCCGGCTATAGGCTGAGCCGCACAATCCGATAGCGGCTGTTAAATACCCCGCCCCCTCCCCGCCAGCCATGCATTACCCTGCGGTGTTTACTTCTGAGAGTGACACCTGCACCCCCACACCCCTGGGCGTCCAGTCTCCTGACCCGAGACCCCTGAAGCCTCAGCCCTGGACCACTGTCCTGCCGAGCGGGCCACTCGCCCCCCGAGCACACAGGCCCAGTGGCCCCCACAGACGGCGAGGCAGTATTCTGGGGAAGCTGGTGTGGGCAGTGACAGCCTGACAGCCGTGGGGACGAGGGTGGGGAGGCGCTGACTGCTGGTGCCTGTGGCCGCACCGGCAGAAGGCTGGTGTTGGCTAAGCTGGGCGCAGAGATGGCCTTGTGCTGTCCCCCACAGTGCGTGGGCCCCCCACCCCGCGGGGCGGAGGCCGGACCCCAGAGCAGCTGCTGGGACCCTAGGTGCCCAAAGCGGGGCCTGCACCAGGGGCGGGGAGGCTGGGTGGGTGTTTGATCAAACTGGCAGACCTCTCTCCCCTCTGCCGGAACCCTGCCCTAAAACTCCTGCCCCTCTCCCTCAGTCCCCTCATGGGGCAGCGAGGCCAGCACCCCTCTCGTCACCTCGCTACCCGCCTCCCGGAGGGGCACTCCCTGACCTGGACTCGTGGGACTGCGGCCTCCACCTGGGCCTCTCTGCCCGAGGCCCCTTGCTGACCTTGCTCTAGTCACAGCTGTGTGGCCTCTGGTCCCTCTGGCCCGCACCCCCACCGTCCCCCTGCCTGTCCCCTGCCCCACCACACGGCATTTCACGAGTGGGCTCTTCCCTGAAGCTGTCACTGCCAAAGGTGCCACCATCCTGAGTCCTCTTGGGTCTCTCCCCGTCAGTCACATCTGAGCCTCTGCTGGAGTCCTGCCCTGCCAGATGCTGGCTGCCCAGGCAGACGGGGCGACACCCAGGTGGTTGGGTGCTGCAGTGGCCGAGGCCTGGGGCCGTGTGTGGAACAGAGCCCCAGGGCTGGGCAGTGGAGGAACCTGCGGGCCTGGGCCCCCACTTCGCCTCCCGACCTAGGCTTGCTGTAGGAGGCAGCTCGGGGAGCCGTGGCGATGGCATGGGGCACTCAGGGGCCCTCCCACCCGTGTCCCAGTGGAGGGCCACAGCCCTGAGGGGTGACCATGCTCCAGACCATGAGCACACAGGACGGCAGGCAGCACCAGCTCCCAGCCCTGTAGCACGGCCAGCGGGACAGTGGGCTCGGCGGGCTCAGGGCCTGGCTCCAGCTGCCCACCCCTCACGCAGCCCTGCTGGAGCCAGGCGGTCGGGCTGAGCTGGGCTGCGGTCTTGCAGATCAAGTCCCAATTCATTAGCGGTGTAGGTTGGGGCTGGAGGGGGTGTGGGCGGGGGGCCAAGGCCCGTCCGCGGTTTTCCGGGTGGCCTGGCCACCTGGCTCCCGAGGCTCCCAGACCCCACCAAGCAAACCTGTGTCCGATAATCAATCTGGTAGATGACACGTGCCAACCACGAATTGCTCAGGCTCATGAAGGTGAGCGGGTGGCGAGGGGCCGGGCGGGAGCCAGTCCAGGGTGGCCTGAGCCTGGTGCCGCCTCTGAGGGGCACCCAGGGGTGGTGGGGGCCCAAGGCACAGCCCAGCCCTTCTCTGTCTGGGGACCGCTATCTGCTCACCGCTATCTCTGGTCTCCCTTGGGGTCCGTGCTCCCTGCTTCTCCCCATCCTGGCCTGAGGTTGCACACAGCCTCGGGTCTGGGAGGACCTCGCCTCCCTGCAGCCCCGTCTCATGGGTGTACACGTCCCCGCCCTCTGTCCCCTCCCGCCTTGGTCTCTTCGGGGACACCTGTCCCTTCTCCATCTCTGTCCTTTCCCACACCCTCAGAATGGCTCGGCAGTGTGCCCCAGCCCACAGCCCCGTCCCCACCTCACCTGGGGTGAGGGTCCCCTGCCCAGCGGGAACAGCGTGCCGGGCATCCTGGGGCCCCCGCCAGGCCAGAGTGGAGAGGCTGGCCCTCTGTGGCAGGAGGGACCACAGCTCGCTCTGGGGCCAGGCCTCAGCGCTGCCCGCCGGGACTGCCAGGCCAGTGTCAGGGACCCCAGCCCTCAGGGTGGGCTGAGCAGAGCACGCTGGGGTGGGCGGGCGTGCCTCCCGCGTCCTCGCTCCCAGCCCCTGACCGAGCCGGGCCGGCAGCCCCCACCTCCCCCGGGGCCCGGCCAGGCCAGCGTCTGTCCGATCAATGGCCAAGCACATCCTGAGCCCCTGGCGGATCTGCTGACCCAGACGAGCCTGCCCCATCCCGTCCTTCCTTGTCAATAGCAGATCGTCCGGCGCTGTGCTGCCCTCAGGCCCCCAGGGAGCCTGGCGGGATGATGGCCGGGCTCTGCGGCCACACTGGGGTGAAGCCCTGAGAGCAAGGTGGGCAGTCAGCTGGAGGCTCCCCAGCCTCACCCCGTGCCCATCACCCCAGTGGCCTCCAAGGCCTCACTCCCGGGACTCCTATGCTGGCCTTTGGGACAGTGTGTGACCTCCAACCTCCTCTAAGGCGTTGCCTCAGAATCTGCCCAGGGCCCTGGGAGGGGTGCCCGGGCCAGACCGGAGCCTTTTCTAACAGGCAGGGCTGCCCCGGAGGATGGGGACTATGGAGGGCAGGCTCCTGTCACATGGGTGTCCCCTGACAGGCCAGGGCCCCACCCGGTCACAGGGTTGCCACCTGCCATCCCCAAGAAAAGGAGACCGACCTCTCCACTGCCCCACGTCTGTGAGCAGGGCTCTGCCACATCACGGGGGCGTCTGGAGGTCAGCCAGCCAGGGCCCAGCCTGGCCCAGAAAGGCTTGGAGCTGGCTGGTGACAGTGGGCTGCCCAGCCCCTGAAGGCCCCGCCAGGAGTGGCTGAGGCCAGGTCAGGGGGCTGAGGCCAGGGGCTGTGGGGCTGGGTGCCCGAGTTCGTACCAGCCTCAGGGCCCCTGCCCACCAGCCCGGCCCACGCTCTCTGCCCGCTGCAGCCCTGGTCTCCTGTGCTGCGTCTCTGTGCTGGGCCCCTGGGGCCGCCCTGCCCCTGCCTCGCCCCACCTCCTGCATGACCCGACTCCCCACCCCATCTCAAGCACTTCCCAGGAGTCTGGGGGAGGGTGGTCCTGACGGAGAAGCCCCCACTTCAGCCCCGCATCCCGAGCACAGCTGCTCAGCGGCAGTCCTGGCCACTCACAGCAGGAGCTGGCGCGGACTGACAGCTGGGCTTCGCCGCAGGTGCCCGTGTGCTGTGGCGCCCGGGGCTGCGTGCTTCATAATACGCGCTGTGCAGCTCAGTCTAACGGGCAAATACCCCACAGGGAAGCTAAAGAGTCAGCACCCTCGGGACGGGTTTGCTGACCCCTCCGGAAACTCTAGGTCTCTGTTCATGGAGGAGCCTGGTCCCCCGGGTGCCTCTCCATTCAGCAAGCTCCCACCCTGATGGCTGGGCCCAGGGGCCAGACGGGAGCTGTGCAGGGACGAGCATGGCGTCTGGTGCACGGTGCACAGGCACCAGGATCCACTCACCCCAAGGGGCAGCAGAGCTCTGCCTGGGAAGGGGCGCTGCAAAGGGTTTCGAAGAACTGCTACGAGTTCTCAGAGGGGTTCAGAGACCCATCCAGGGTCACACAGCGTTTGGGCAGGGCTCGTGGACTAGACGCTCACTTCTGATGCAGTGTGACCGGGAGACCCCAAGGTCAGGCCCAGCCTCTGCCACCACCTGTGCCCTCTGTCCGGGAGAGAGACTGTCCCCCAGGATTGGCGAGGCTTGGGGCTGAGGTTTGCCTGTTCTTGGAACCTGCGTCCACGAGCATTCCCGAAGGGGAAACTCGATCGGTTCCCCAGCCCGTGGCTGCCGCGCCCACTGCGAGAACAAGCAGTTCCGTGCACCTCGGAAAAGCCGCCGGGAGGATCGATGGCCGAGAGAGCTGCCCTCCAGGTCCCCAGGGGGCTGGCTGTGCCGGCCGGCCTCCGAGGACAGCCCTCCGCCTGCCAGCCGGGCGCTGCCCCCCAATGCCAAGTCCGCAGCGCCCGCCGCCTGCGCTTCGTCCTGCAGGGGGCTGCGACCCCTTGGAGTGACCAGCCTGGGACAGAATGGCCCTGATGGTCAGTCTCAAGTCCCCCTGCCAAGGTGACCTGTCCCAGGCCTATGACCCCCCGCCTACCCTGTAGCCACAGCGAGGGTGACATTCACTGGGGCAGGCCGCAGGGGGAATGGTAACCGCAGAGCTGAAAACTTCAATAAACCAGCTAAGAGTCAGCAGCTTCTTACTGTCACCGTGCCACTTTTAAACAGTTCGGCGAGAAAGCGTCCCTCCCCCAGTGGACCCACCCCTGCCCCCAGCGCTGGTCCCCAGCCTCCTTCAAACTGCGACAGCCCCCACTGCCCTCCTGAGTCTGGGTCTGGGGGAGGCCTACCCTGCAGGGAGCCGTGGTCCCAGCCCAACCTGGAGCACCCCAACACCACCCTCCTGCATCCCCCAGGGGCCCCCTGTCACAGCCACCTCACCCGCCCCCACGTAGGGCCTGGCCGGGACAGGGACAGAAGGACCGGGTGCCGTGTCCGTCCCGTCTCTGGGATGTGGGGTGGGGAGCAGGCCTTAGGGCGCGGGACACGGGTGCTCAGATTCGTTTTAATGTCATCGTGGTAAAACACACCTGACGGAAAAGTCGCCTCTCGGCCTCTGCCGCGTGCAGGTGGGCGGCCGCGAGCGCGCGCACGTGGCCCCAGGGCCTTTGCATCTTCCCCACAGAATCGCGCCCGCCCCTCAGCCCTGGCTCCCCTCCTTCCTGCCTCTCTGAGCTTGGCCTTTGCAGGGACTTCATCAGTGGGTGCAGGGGAGCCCCGGGGGACCCCATGCGGACGTTGGTGGAGGTGGGGCTGCAGCGGTGCTCTGCAGCAGACGGAAGTCTGGGGGGCGAAGGGTGTGACTGTCCCCAAGTCCTTGGCCAGCACCCCCGCGAGGCACATCTCCGCCACCTCCTCCCCCGCCAGGGCGGGAGAGCCCACCCAGGAACGGAGGGGGTGGGGTGGAGCCCCAGCCTGCAGGTGCCCAGACCCCGTGCTGGCCCTTCCTTGGGAAGGAACTGCCCTGCCCTCGAGGGCTAGGGGCCGGAAAACACCAGAAGCTCCTTCAACACCCCGTCCTATTTGTCACGGGCCCATTAAGTGGTGACAGCTACCTTATCTACGTAGCTTGCGATGGGGCCCCGGCCCCCAGGTCCCCATCAACCAGGAGCCCTGGGGTCTGCATTGCCCCTGCTTGATCTGGCCTGGGGGACCTCTGAGGGCAGCCCTAGGCCGTGACCCCCAAGAGACTGGGGAGCTGCCCCAAGCCAGGAGGGGCAGCCTCTGGCTACCCCCAGTCCTACATCCCAGCCCTGGGGAAGCCAGAGCAAATGGCTGGGCCAGAAAGGGCCTGAAGGCTGACCCTGCTGGGGCTCTGGGCCCCAGCCTCCCTGTCACCTGGGCCAGAGGGTGCATGGGAGGCTGGCCAGACCCCAGGAGGTGGGGACAGGTGCTGGCCGGGGAGGGGGGCTGGCGGCTCCTCCGCTCTTCCCGGAGGCCGAGGCCGGCCCCGGGTGCAGGAGGTGGCCTGGAAGGCACAGCCGCTGCTCGGCCAGGACTGCCCGGCTGGCTGTGGTTTATTTATACGACGTGGATTATTTATTTATAGGGCGCTCACTGGGCGGTGCCAGGCCTGGCTGGGAACTCCCAGCTGCCGAGGGAGGTGCTGAAGGCCCCACGGCAGAGGAGGCCCCGCAGAGGTGGCCATGTGTACCACCCCCCACGAAGCAGTCCCCGCGTGCCCCCACGGGGAGGCAGGGCTCCACGGGAGAGGGCCACGGGGTGTCGGGCACTAATATGACAGCAGTCCTCCAGGACTACGTCCGTTGCGAGTCCACGCCTTGGGCCTGTCTCCAGTGCTCTTGGTGACCTGCCGGTCAGCACTTTGGGGGGCGGTGGGGATGCGTGGGGGCTGAGGCGCATGGGCCCCGCCGGGCCCTCAGGTGACAGGACTCCCTCCTGCCAGGACCTCCAGGTCAGACGCTCCACTCAGGGGTGCATCTCACACAGGGAGGGTCATTGCTAGTGTAAACACGCCCCAAACTGAGCATGGACACACTTACACTCCAGCCCTGCTGTTGCTGATCCCAAGTCCCAAAGAAATGGGGCCCCTTAGGGTTCTGTCTGCTGAATCCACTGAGAGAAGGACGCCCCCCCCGCCCGTGTGGGGTGCGATGGGGCTGGCCCTCACCTGTGCCCCTGCTTCCTCCCCTCCCTGTACGTCAACCTCCCACTTGCCCTGTGCCCCCAGCCCCTAGCCTGCTGCCCAGATTAATTTGGGAAGGATAATGTTTATATTAACCATTCATTTATCGATGTCTGCTTGCTGGGTCAATGGCCAAATTTATGGTCTCACAAGACGGACCTTATCGAGCCAAGCACCCTCCCTCCCCCACCAGCCCTGGGTGAGCCGATGCTGTCAACACCACACACTGACCTTGGGCTTTCCAGTCTCCGCTGGGGGCCGCCTCCCAGGACAGGCTTTGGGAACAGGGGAGGAGAGCTGGCGGCTGGGTCTCACCGCTGCAGCCCGCCATCGCGGCAGCCCTTGAAGGAGCCGAACTCTCCCCCACGGCCAAAGCTGGCACTGCTCACAGGCCAGGGGCTGATGCAGACAGGGTGAGCAAAGGCCCACAAAGACTGGGGCCCTGGGAGACGGCCGACCACAAGCCCACAGGGCACCTGCCCGTGATGGGGAGGCAGGCGGCAGCGGCCTCCAGGAATCCGTTATGAAGGGCAGTTAGTGTACCAGAGAGGAGCTGTTGGACTGGCCTCAGGCCCCTGTGGAGACAGCACCCAACTCCCCGTGGGCCGAGCACAGGAGCCAAGGGGTGCAGGAGGTCTGAGAGCTGGCCGCCCACTTCATCACCTGGCTGCGTGGACGGCCGGTGCAGACGCCTGTGTCGCCCTGAGCAAAGGCAGGAGCACTGAGGTCCTGTGGAGACAGACTGGGGTGGGGTGCAGGCCTCAGAGACACCGGTGCCTCCAGGCTGGCCCCACAGCCCAGGGGCGGGCAGGCTGTCCCCTCCCTCTGTGGAAAAATCCTTCATTCTGCAGGGACTGCCGTGCAAATGTCCGGAGGCAGGAGCGCGTCTGCAGCGTTGGGACGGAGCGTGGGGGAGGTACTTCGAGGGCGCTAGGCCGGGCTGCGACTGATTTGCTGTGTCTGGGGGTGGACAGCAGAAGGCGGGTTCTGGTGTCTCTCGAGCTGAGGTCACAGGCGTGGGAGAGGACGGCCTGGTGGCCGGGGTGGTGCTGGCCGGGATCAGGCAAGAGAGCTGATAGGAGCTGCTTCTGCTGGAGACTCCTCCAAGGCTGCACCTTGGGCCCATCCCCTCGCCGAGCCCCCAGGTCCTCCTCATGGCTTCCCCTCTGCCGTGCTGTCCCCAGTGACCACCAGATGGTGTGAAGAGCCTGGCAGGCAGGGGGCCGGGGTGCCGGTCAATGAGCTCATTTGTCGGTGGGGCAGGCGGGGCCTGGGACGGCCAAGGCGCTGATTAAGACGCCACACTTGAGTTAGAGCCTCCTGCGAGCAGTGATGAGCGATTGATCAGCTTGTCAGGGGCGAAGAGCCCAGAGGTGAGAGAGACGGAGACAGGACGGGGGAGGGGGAGGGGGGAGGGCGGCGTCCGGCCCCACCTGTGACTCCAGAACCGCGGAGAGGGCTGTGTTCCCTGGGCTCGGAGGCCGCCAGCCCCCACCCGAGGTCCCCGCCTCCGCCCCTCTCATGGGAGCAGGGCGGGCTTTTTCCCTATTTCCTTTCATAGATACAGACAAATATGTGAAACGAACGAGCTTTTTAAAGCTGTTTTATGTTTGCAGGGAATATATTCACAGGCAGCTTCCACATACCCCCTCGACCCCTTTCCAACACCCTGCATTAACGTGATCCTTTCGTCACAATGGATAAGCCAATTTTGAGATCGTCGTTATTATTATTAACTAAGGTCCGTCGTTTACGCCACTCTCGGTAGCGCACATTCTACGGGTTTTGACACATGTGTGACACGTGTCCATCATGTGTCAGACGAGCCCACCGTCTCGCCCTCCCGTCCCTCAGGCCCGCACCCACTGACCCTGTCACGGACGACGGAGTCCATGGCCCGGCCTTTTCCGGAACGTCACTGGGTTGGAATCACAGCGTGTGGCCTCAGCAAATCGGCTTCTTGTCCTTCGTCACGTGCACTTAGGTTTCTCCGTGTCTTTCCATGGCTGGAGAGCTCATTTGCTTTTAGCTCTCAGTCACGTTCCATGGTCCGGATGGACCACAGTTCACTAACCCGTCACCTGCTGAAGGACGTCTTGGTGGCTCCGAATAAAGCTGCAGGAAACATCCGTGTGCAGGTTCGCGTGCGCACGTGGGTGCTCAGCTCCTTCGGGCGGCTACCGAGGATTCCGTTTAGCTTCGTAAGAGACTTCCAGACTGTTCCAAAACGGCGGCACCCCGGCACCCCGGCACCTTGGCACCCTGGCACCCCGGAGCGGTGCGTCCTGCCCGCACTGGTGTTGTCACTGTTTTCTCCATGTTTCGAAATAATCTGTGAATGTGGCTTCTGGATCTTTCAGCCCTGGCCATCCCCGGTCGCCTCCCTCCCACGCAGCAGGAGCCTTAGCCCCTCACCCCTGATCTGCCACGTCTTCGTCTTTGCCAGCGGTGGTCAGAGCACCATCTCTGCTTGGTCATTGCTGTGACATGTCGATTCTGTCCACAGCTGAACACGGGCTCACACATTCCTGTTCCTGGAGTCCCTCCCTCCCTCCCTCTCCCTGATGCTCACTTACTCCTCTGTGTCCCCGCCCTGTGTGGCTCGTCCCATACTTGAAGTCAGCCGTGTGAGACTCCAGCGGGCTTTCCCTTCCTTCGGGCCTGCAGTCTGCCGCCTGCCCCTTATCCTGGGGCAGCCCTGCTACTATCCTGAGGCTGCTTCCCGGGGCCTATCCTGTGCCAGAGCCCCTTTTTCCTGGAGCCCACATCTTCCTCCTTGCTGGTCGTCTCTTGGGCTTGCTGTCTGCTCACTGTGTCGGAAAGGACACGGAGAAGGCAGATCTTCGGGGACTTTGTACACCTTAAAATGTGCTTTTTTCACACCCCCCCTTGAGGTGTCGGGGGCCCCAGAATTCTGCCTGGACACTGGCTGCGAAGGGCGGCTCTGCTGTGTCTCCTTTCTGATTCCTTCTTCTTAGGTGACCGGCCCCCGTAAAAGCTTTTAAGGTTTTCTCTCTATCCTCAGCTTGGGAAGTTTTGTGCTGGTGTGTGGCCTCTGTCAACCCACGATCCTGAAGTGGGACACATCTCAGGTGTCAGCAGAGCCTAGTGGGCCCTATCCCCTCCCCAGGGGACAAGCCGCGGGGACTTAGGGACCCACCGGGGAAGCTCTTGCACCCCCCCGTAGAGGAAGGCCGCCCCATCCCCAGGCCACCCACTCCAGCAGGGGCCAGGGTATAGGTGCGCAGCCAGCTGGACGCCCGGGCAGTGCCAGGGCTGGGAGTCTGGCGTCCTGGTGGGCAGGCGGGAGGCGCTGGGGGTGCCCCCACCCCCCAGCAGCTGAGGTCACCTTCCAATCTCAGCCAGCTGCATTATTCATGGCCAGCACAGCGCCTGAAACCCAACCCCACAGCTCCGGTTCCCTCCTCCGGCCTTAGGACTATTTTCCCAAAAGCGGAGGGTGGGGGATGGGGGTGGAAGCTGGGGGCCCCAGCGGGAGTCAGACACCATGGGGGCGCTGCTCACAGCCACCTTCCCAGGGCCCTGCCTCCGGCTGCGGGTCACCGGCGACATCCCTTCTGACCGCTGGGAAGCCCTCCCTCTTAGCCACTGTCCCTCCACCTTCCCAAGGCTCCTGTGATCCTGCCACATGGTCAGCCTGGCCCCGGAGCATCCCCCCCAGACCCCCGAGGGCATGTTCTGGGCAGGTCCGTGGCCTCCAGGGACTGTTCTAGCACCCGCCTGGCACCCTGCTTGGGAATCCCCAGTCATCCACGACACCAGTGAGGCCGCCGGCCCCTGTCCCCTCCCGTCCCGCTGAGGTCTCGTCTCCCGCACACCTGCCCCGTTGACGGGCGTCCCCATCCGAGTAGGTGGCAGGCCCTCTGGTCTCAGGCCTGCCCCCCGGCCTGGAATGTGCCCCTCCGACGTGGGGTGGGCACTGGATAGGGGCGCCAAACGAAGCCGATCACAGCACCTCCACCAACCATGCCAGGCGGGACCCCTGCAGAACCGGAGCCTCAAGGAGAGCAGGAACCTGTGGGGAGTCCCCTCCCCGCCACCCCACCCCGCTCAGCCCTTCCGCAGCCCCGCCCCAGCCCAAAGCTGTGACTGGACCCACGTTCTCCACTTTGGTCAATCGGATTTGACTGGGGAACTTACCGAGCTGAACTTCGCTGCTTTGGGAAAACAGTAACCACTGGCTGGAATTGATTCTATTTGTTTTAATAAAAGTGGACTGGCCCCAGGATTTCTAAAAGAAGGCCACACCCCAGAGTCTCTTCTCCTGTAGTCAGTTCTCCCACCGTCACACCAGCCACTTGCCCCCAGGGAGTAATGAGCTGCCCCCACTCAATAATCGAATAATTCCTGGCTGGGCTGTCATTTTGGGAGCCTTGTCGAGGTGTCCCCATCACAGCTAAGGGTCATTAAGTGGCCCCCTCAGTAACAATCTCAGGAGGTGGCCCCCTGGCCCTCTAGCTGCTTCTGCAGCCTGACCCTGTGACCTTGCCCCATTGCCCACAGTGGCCGCTCGCGGCAGCAGCCCCAGAGCCTGCTCCCCTCAGCCCCCCTTCTGCAGGGCTGCCCTCCCGCAATGACACTGCCACCATCTTCTCCAGGGCCCAATGGGACACAACCTCCAGGGACGGCACCCCATCCCCCAGGCCCCCATCCCTCACCTCGCCCCCAGCACCCAGCACAGGGGCCACCCACTGCGGACAGGGGCCCAGGGGCCGGCCCGGCCTCCCGCAGGGCTGAGCAGGAGAGCTCCCGCAGGCCCCTCCCTGCGGCCCCTCCTACACCTCCCACCTCCTAGGCGGCATGTCGCTCACAAGAGAGCCTTCCGACCGCCCCCACTCCCCCAAAGCCTCCAGCCCACCGCCCAGGTGGGGACAAGGTGAGACTGCGGGGTGGTGGGCCCTGGGCTCTGGGGACCCCAGCCCCGAGCTCAGTCTTGCCCGAAGCCCACCCAGCTCCCCACCTCCTCCTTGGTCTTGTCCCCCGTATTGGCCTCACAGGTGCTCATGGACAAGTGCTTGGCTGGCTCTGAAAGTCGGATAGGTGGGGGGCCTGCCTCTCCAGGGACCCTAGAGCCATCACAGAGGGCCAAGGCCACTGTCCCGGGACACCCACCCTCATCCCCAGGGAGGTGGCCTGCAGTCACACACTGGCTGCCTATGCCCCTGTGCACCTGTACCGCGTGCCTCCCACCTCCCCACCCTCCCTCCTGGGAGGAGCTGAGATGGACCAGAGGGCCTGGCGTCCACTCCCAAGAGGAGGTCGCCGCCCCACTGGGATGGCCTGGGTGCTGGGCCCTCACCGAGGCTCGGGCGGGGACTCTGTGGGGCCAGCGGGTCCAGTCCACCAGGCAGGTGCCTCTCCTTCCCGGCAGAGGACTGGCCACCAAACCGCCTGCTGATTCCTCCAGGAGCCCCTCCCTACAGCAACTCCCTCCTGGCTGAGCCAGATCTTCAGGAAGCTTCCAGGGGACTGCGTGGAGCCCACCGTGCCCACCCCGTGCTCAGGCCAGGCAGCTTTTCCTGGGAAGCCCTGCAGCTCTGTTCTTGGCATAGGGAGTTTCTGTGGGGACAAGCCCCGGGAGACCAGGTGCATTTTCCACTTTCTGACAATGAGACAGGGTGACGGGTGAGTTAATCGGGGCTCCCAGGAGCTCAGAGCCGGAGGGAGGGGCTCCTCGCGGGGAAGGGAGGGCCAGTTTAGTCACGTTTCTGTACCTACATTTCTTATGCTTTTATCTGCAAGAATGTCTGCTCTCTGCTTTCCCCTGTGGGGTCCTGCGCCTTCCCGCCAAGTCCTTAAACCACCCCACCCACCGTCGCCCCAGGCCTGAGGGCCGAATGGCCAGCCCCGGGCAGGCGGAGCAGCAGAGGCAGCGAAGGCCCACGGGGACAGAGGTGGGGAACCAGCGCTCATTCCGGGCCGGGCCACCCCCACACCCGCAGCTCCGAGCGTGCACGCGCACTGGCGCCCCGACGCCACGCGCCGGGGAGGAGTGACAGCTGCGTCTGCCTGCGCGGTTCCCACCTCGCCTGCCCGCGCGCGCTGGGACAGCCCCGGGCACCGGCGGTGGCAGCTCGGCGTGTCACCTCCTCTGCCATCCGCGCAGCGAGCACGCGGCCCCTCCAGATGCGCAGAGCTCAGGGCCTCAGCCGGCATCCCGGGCGGCGGCGGGGTCCGCCCGCGGCGGTGCCATCTGACGCCCCCTCCACCTATCCCCGCACCCCTGCCCGCCGCCATCTGTCGGCCGTGGAGCCGCGCCAGGCCGCGGCCGGGCCCGCGCCCCATCCCCCACGTCCCGCTGTCCCTACCCCGGGGGTCGGACATGGACCCCTGTTACTCCTCCGAGGCCGAGGCCGGAGGCCGGAGGCCGGAATGGGGTTGGGGCTGGAGGAGAAGCAGAGGGAGGGGCGGGGCCCTGACCGCCACCCGGAGCCCAAGGAAGAGCCATCTGGGTCCTCCCCAGAAGTCTGCTCTGGGGCCTTCTCGGCCAGGTTCAAGCACCCACCAGCCCTGGTCCCCGCCTGTGTCCCTGCCGCGCCACACCCCCCACCCCCGCGCCCCACACCCACCTGTGGGGCCGTGGGTCGGGCTGGGTCGGGCTGATCAGCGGAAGAACCAGCCTTCCTACCCACCCCGCCTCCTCACACCAGGAGCCTGTGGGGGCGGGGCCGCTCAGAAGGAGGGGATCTGGAGGAGTCCAGGTCTGGTCACAGCCCCCTGCCCGTCCAGCCACCATGTCCGGGTCCCCTGTTGGTCTGTGGCTGCTTGGAGTGGGGCAGGGGGAGTCAGAGTCCAGAGGAACCCAGGGGGTCACAGGTGGGCCAGGGCCCTGGAAGGGGCATTGGCCCTGCTATGGGAGATGAGCACACGGCCCTCGTGGCCAGGAGCCATGGTCAGGGCTGGTGGCCAGAGGCTCCAGGCTCCGTCACAGAGCAGCTCAGCTCACAGTGGCGAGCCTTTGGGCCGGGATGCTGAGTCTGTGGTCAGAGGCCCGTCTCGTGGTCAGAAAGGGACAAGCGGCCCCTGGTCCAGGTCCCGAAGATGCATGGAGGGCAGCCATAAAGACAGAGGGGCGAGGGCCAGGGCCGGGGACGCAGAGAGCAGATGCTCAGGGGAGGCGGGCTCGCTGCCAAGGTTGCCCTTCACCCTCCTCCAGTCTCAATCAAGCCGCTAATTAGCATCCTGACCACTCAATTAATTAGGCTGCAGTGCTTAATTATGACAGAGTGCGTCTGTGGGGGTGGGGCAGCGCTGTCAGCCCCCCGCCCCAGCCCCCCAGGAGCTGAGGTTTATTGACCAGAAAAGACATATGAGTAGACCCTGGCCAGGAGGGCAGGGTGGGGTGCAGCGTGAGCGGAGGGGCGGGGGAGGCGGGCGGGAGACCCTCGGCCCTGAGCCGGGGCCGGGGGGACAAACTCCCACACTGTTGGTGGTTTCCCCCAGGTCCCTGGAGGTGAGTCCTCCCCCACTCCACACCTCTGGCCTCTTAGTTGCTACCTGTACGCGTCTACCCGCAGACTTCAGTTACCCGAAGTTGTCCCAGGCAGGCGGACGCATGGCCTGGACCCTCCAGACCAGAGGCCATACCTCTGCCCACCCCTCTTCTCTTGGGGCCTGGAGCAGATGTGTTGGAGCCAGCTCCTCCCTGCAGCCTCTGTCTTGGGCCAACAGGGACACCTGGAGTGCTCTCCTGCACAGCCCCTGACCTGTTTGGCCACGCTGTTCATGTTCAATTCATTCAGTGTTCTCCCTGACCGCCAACCACAGTGGCCGGGCCTAAGGCCCTCTCTGAAAACCCCGGCCTTCCTGTTTACTGCTTCACAAGCAAAAATAGCCAGTTCGGCACTTGTGTTTTTTAGAAATTCAAGAAGTCATGTCTTATGATGGTAATGGTGATAGTGGTGGTGCCGGTGATGATGATGCCAGTGGTGGTGATGGTGGTGCCGGTGCCGGTGATGGTGGTGGGGGTGATGGTAGTGCAGTGATGGTGATGGTGGTGAGGTGATAGTAGTGCCGGTGATAGTGATAGTAATTAGAAAGTGATAATTAGTGCAGTGATAGTGATAATGGGAAGGAGGTGAGGTAGAGGCAGTGATAGTGAATTGCAGTGATGGTAGTGATAGGGGAGTAGAGGAGGAGTGAGTGAGCTGATAGAGGTAGGGGTGATGGTAGTGCCAGTGATGGTGATGAGGGGGTGGGGTGAGGCAGTGATGATGGTGACAGAGGCGAGAGGCCCTTCCTAGGGACTCTCCTCACAGGTCCAAGCAGCGAGTGTCCTGACTGTAGCCGGGTGAGTCTGAAGGACAGTGTTTGGGGACGGTGGGGCAGAGTGTGGGCCCCAGGGTCCTGGGAGAATGTTTGGTGGGGGTCAGGGGTCCTCAACAGAGACTCAGTGGACTCCGGGTTCATGTGTGTCCTGAGACCTGGGCCTGACTTCACCATCTGCATGGGGGACCACAGGACAGAGCTTTGCCTGACCTCTGACAGCTACCTGAGCTGGCACATCCCAGGCACACAGTAGGGCCCAATCACTGTTGGAGGCCCCAGTCCCCTCTGCCAGGCTGGCCTGGGCTTGGTATGTGACAGGAACCTGGAAAGACAGAGAGGCAGTACTGGGCAGGGAGGACGTGGGAGCTCTGATTGGAGGGAGGGGGTCTCCCAGGTGTGTCTGAGGGGCTGGTGGCAGCTCCCTAGCTCCCTGACTGTGAGGCTGGGGCAGAAGTCCCTTGGTGTCCGCCCTGCACCACCCTGCAGTGGATGGGGCTCCCCACTGTGTGCCTGCGGGTACAGCAGAGCAGGGCCCAGAAGTCCCTGCCGGTGGAGCTCATGCCCCAGCAGAGACGGAGACCGGCCAGGGACAGCTTGTGACGCCAGGGACCCCCCGACGGGACCCTCTGCGGAATCAGAGTCCAAGCCGGACCCAGATGGGAGCCCGCAGCCTCTGAGGAGAGCGGGGAGGGGCGCTCTGCCCTGGGGTGTGCAGCCCCATCCTGGCTCCAGTGGGGTTGCTGCTGGGCCCCGCCCTTGGAGGGAGGCCCCGTCAGTCCTGGGAAGCTGAGGGCCTGGAGTCTTGGCCTTGGAAGCCTGTGTCCCCCCATCCTGGCTCCAAGCCAAGGAGGACCCCTGCACCAGGGGTCATGGGCTGGGGGTCGGTCCCAGGCCAAAGGCAGAGCTGCCAGGGCTGAGAGGGCTGGAGGCCCTGTGCCCCCGCCCCCTCCATGGTGGGCACTGGAGTCAGATACAATTACTCACTCGGTGCATCATAATTACCGCACATGGCCCATTAGAGAGAAATTATCATCAACGCGATATTAGCAGACGGCAGGGAGATGAAGAAAAGCGCTTATTCTCCCATTGTCCCCGTAATGGGGACGAGGGATGGGGAGGCAGCGTCGCCCCCTGTTCATTAACCTAACAACCTCCCCTCTGCCTATGGCCACGGCAAGTCCAGCAGCCACAGCCCTGGGCCTGGGCCTCAGCCCTGCCCCCTGCAGCCCATCCGGGCCACCGGCACAGAGTCGCGGAGCCACCCAGCCCCTGCCGTGGCCTCTCAGGCCCCCTGGAAAACCCCGGAGCAGGCCAGACCTCGGCCCTGCCCTCCCCGGGTCAGGAGAAACGCCTGCAGCCCCTTCGGACCCCGGAGCCCAGACTCCTGTTAGATATATGGTGGGGACACAGGCATCACTCCTCAGTCTCCCCAAAAGCCACCAAAATGGCAGAGAGGTGCAGCTGTGGGACAGAGATGGGGAGAGCGAAAGGGACTCATAGTGGTCAGTGTGCCTATCTTGAGGTGTGGAGGAGACCATGATGGCCAGTGGCAGTGGGCGCCAGGTGGACCCAGATGCTGCTTGCTGGATGAGGGACCCTCCAGCAGCCGTGGGGCAGAGAACTGGCCAATGGGGCGCTGTCCGGCCCCGCTGCACGCCCTGCCCTTGTGCCAGGCCCAGGATCTGGCCGACTCTGGTGGCAGCAGGCAGACCCCAGACTTCGGTCCTGGGGAAAGGCAGCAGTGGGCTCTGAGAGACAGTGGCCCAGGGAGCCCTCAAGGGGGCGGGCGAGGGCAGGGACGCAGAGGGAGGGTCTCAGGACTGCTTGAGTGCCCAGGCCCCCTGAACCCCGAGGGCTGACACGATGGCCCACCGGGGTTCCCGTGAGTGCCTGCTCTCTGCAGAAACCAGTGGATGAGGGGCCAGCCCCTCGGGCATCCACGTGCACCCACCCACCCTGCCATGGCTGTCTCCTCATGTCACCCCAAGCCAGCCTGAGCAGCAGGTCCTGTGACACCTCCCCTGCTCCAGCGGGAATGCTGCAGGCTCGGGAGGCCTGAGCTACAGGGCAGGTGACAGAGGAAGAAATCCAGACCTTGCACATGGCAGCGGCCTCCAGCTCCTCCATCTCTGATCCGTGTAGAAGCAGAGGCCCCTGCACTGTGTCCACCCCCACTGGGCCTGTGACCTGCCCCATTTCCTCCCTGCCGTCCCTTGCCACCATCTCCATGGGCCCCCCTCTGCAGCCACATGCACCCCACCTCCCTCTGAACCCAACTCAGGCCAGGCCATGCACCCCTGCATCTGAGCACCTGCTGCTGCTTCTGCCTGGGGGTCCTCCCACCTGCTCCCGCCCTGCC
>NW_024351731.1:6959219-7048933 GCF_902729225.1 Pteropus medius
CCCGCCCCTTCCTGGTCTACTTTCTCCGGTGCAAGTGTCACTGTCAACTTACTCTGTCATTTACTTGTTTAACTTGCCAACCGGCTCTCTTCCCAGGAGAGCTGAGCTCCCGCGTGCCGCCGGGGCACGAGTGAGCGCCTGCAGTTCACAGCTCTCACACCCGCCGCCCTGGAGTAACAGGTCCCAGCTCCGTGCTTCCACGCGTCCTGCGGCAACGCAGCCAGAGCGTCTCACACACACAGGCACACATCTGGAAGTGCCATCGCTTGACACCCTCTGCCTCTTGCACTGCAGTCACGTGCCCCACCCTGGCAGGGCGCATCCCACCCTCCAACTGCAGGAAAGGAGGAAACCTTCAGGCCTGTGGGTGCAGGTCACAGCTCCCCACATCGGACTTGCAGGACCCCCTCCGCCACCCATGGCTCTCTTCTGGCCACGCCCCCAGTCACTTTTCAACTACAGGGACCCCTTGAGGAAAGGGAGGCTTCGGCCCTATTGTGGCCCCAGGCAGTGCGGGGTGGAGCTAGGGTTGAACCAAGGTGGGGGGAGGGGGCTCCTGAGATGTCCCTCAAAAGAAAACCATCAAGTTGAGGCCTGTACCCCTGCCCTGTGGCTTCAGGCCAGAGCGCCCTAGCGACGCAGGTTCCCGGCCCGGCTCAGGGAATGTTCAGCAGATTCCCGCGCTGCGCTTGCACTGCTTTCCCGGGGCCTGGGAGCCAGGCCCGCGAGTCCGGAGGCTTCCTGGAGGAGGGGGTAAAGGAGAGCGGGGGAGAGGGAGAGGGGAAGGAGCAGATGAAGGAGGGGAGGACCAGGTTGAGGAGAGGTGAGCGCCCCAGCGGAGGGAGGACTGGCCAAGGCCCCGCGCACCAGGCCGGCCGCTCCTGGGACCGAGTCCGGTTGCGGGGGTCGGATTCCGCCGCGCCTGCCTCCGGCCCAGTCCTCGGCCCCCTCTTCTCCCGCCCGCCCCCCCAGCTGTGTCACCTCCCAGCCGGCCTCAGGCTAATGGGCTGTGACAACCCAAGCCCTCAGCAGCTGAGCGGTGTCACCGTGAATTAGGCAGGCGCTGAGCCCGCCAACAGCGAATTACTCGTCACTGCTCGGCTGGCGCGGGGCCAAACGCGTGCGCGCGCGGCCACCGGCGCCGGGAGCTGTGGACGCGAGAGGCCAGTTTGAGGGCGTGGTCGAGTGTGGGTGCAGGGCTCGGGCTCGTACCCCCCAGCCTCATCCCTTCTCTTGCACCCCATCTGGCAGCCACCACCTTCCCACCTCTCCTGTCCCTCCCCCTGCCTCGCCTGGCACTTTCACATTCCGCGCAGACCTCTGCCCACCCTCCGCCAGGGGACCCTCCTGCCCTTCATTGCGGGATCCCGTGCTCCCGCGTCTGCTTCCACCCTCCTCCAATGCCACCTCCCCACCTTGTTTACCCCCACGATCCTGCTCCCGCGCAGCAAATCCCCTAACGTGACCCAAGCTCGCTGTCTCGCTTCCTGGGCCCTTGCGCTCTGGGGTCCCCAGGAGCCGAGTCCTGGACCCGCCTGCGCCCCCGTCCCCTGGCACTCACCAGTCAGGCCCCGCCTGCCCCGCCCTCCCAGGCCGGCGCTGAAGTGTGACAACCTCGGGGCGGGGGACAGGCCTGCGCCCTCTCCTGGGGGAGCGCTGGCCCTGCACAGCCTCTCTAAGGACCCAGGGGACGCTGTGGCTCCTTTGTCTGTAGGCACCACAGCCTGCGCTGGGCTGGACTCTGGGGGAGCAGGGACACCGAGGCCGCTTCCCCGCACCCCAGCAGGGCCCCCCGGGACCTGATTGGACTCCGACTGTGGCCTCAGGAACTGCTGGTCCTCATCAGAGCAGCAGGCAGGGCTGGGCCTTCCCTGTCCCTCGCCCCCTCTGGCTTCCTCACGGGCTGGAAGCTCTCACGCGCCTGCTTCCCAGAGCGGCTGGAGGCAAGAGACCCAGGCTCTGCTGGGGTCCGGCCAAGGCCAGTTTCTTCCTGGCGTCCCCAGGCCTTGGGCCAGAGAGTCCTATGGTCAAAGCCAGTGGATGGCTTGACCCTTCTTGGGGTCTAGGAGATGGCGTCAGCTCTAGACACCCAGCCCTGGCCACTCCGCGATGGCTCCTGCCTGTTTGTCACCTGCCTGTCTGTGGGGCAGAACATGTCACAGCTCCCTGTGCCCTTCTGGACCAGCCCAGGACCCCACAGACCCAGCCTAGGGCTGGCCTGGTACCACTGAGAACCCTGGACACTGAGAGCCCAACTGAGGCAGGGGCTGGGGGTGGACACAGCTCCGTCCTGAAGGGCATCTGGGCTCTTGCTGGTGGCACCAGGACCCAGGTTCAGAGTGTCCCTGGAATCCTTACCAGCTGGAGGACAAGAGGAGAAGGTGCGGAGCCCCTCGCAGATGTGGCAGACGAGGCCCAGCTGGTACCCTGTGTGGGGGGTGGCATGAGGCTGCCCCTCGGGCCACCGGTGCTGGGGTGTGGGGTGCTGGGGTCGGTCTCAGCTCAGACAGCTGGCGCAGGGTTGGCCGATTCTGGGAGCTCCAGGGACACTGAGGACACCGCGGAGGGAGAGAGCATGGGAGGGCCCTCCGTCCTGGGCTGGCCTGTGGCAGGAGGCAGTGCTTGGGACGCGTGTGCAGGAGCCTGCCCAGTGCGTGCTTGTCAAGAGTGCATGGAGTGTGCATGTGTCGCGCCTGCGTGCACACCCCGGGCCTCCCCCAGGCCCGCCTGTCCCAGCAGTGCAAGTCCACAATCTCGGCCCCTTTGGCCTGTCCTGCCAGTCTGGGAGGGGGTGACTCCTGGGAGCATAGGTCCCCTGGCCGTCCTCCAGGCCGCCCCAACATCCCTGACGTCCTAACCACCCCTGCGATGTACAGATTCCAACCCCACCTCCTCTTCCTTCCCGGCACGCCACAGTCTGACCAACTCGTCTCCTTAGTGGGTTTATTGTCCACCTCCCTTGGGAGCTCAGGGCCGGCCGTTATTTGGCCCTGCTGTGGTCCCCGCTGGGCCTGGCAAAGAGAAGGAGCTCAGAGTGAATAAAGCAACAAAGGAATAAATGAATAGTTCCCCAAGATGGGGGTGGGAGGGTGGCCAAGGGCGATTAGGGATCCCAAGGCTATAGAAGAATAGCCCCTGCCTGGAGTGACTGAGGCATGGGAGCCACCACAGCCCCCTGAAGATCCTGGCGGGGGCATCGGCCACCCCCTCAGGGTGGGAGCGGGGCTCAGAGACCTAGTGTTGCGCAAAGGCCCCTTTTGCAGCCTGGACATTGGGGTCACCCCTGCCCCAGGCTCAGGGCTCTCTCAGACCTGACGGTGGCAGGTGGCTCCTAGCTGGGTGTCAGGGTGCCGCCCCTTCCCGCAGCCACCTGCACAGACACGCGTGCACATTCACACACGGGCAGATGCAGATGGCCCCACCAAGCGTCCATCTGTCCACACTCCCACCTGCTCCCCTGCTCCCCAGGCCCCTGACTTCCAAGCTCGAAGTTCTCACACAGTCTTTCCCACCCCAGGAACCTCCCTCCCCTGCCCCAGTCCTGGTCCCCAGCCCCACCTGGCTGCAGCAGTCCCTCCCCAGGGAGACCTGGCAGGGTGGGGGCCAGCCGCGTGGGAGCCAGTGGAGGCTTGTGCCCCTGCACCAGTCAAGCACCGAGCAGTGCCAGGCCAGGGGGGCCTCGCTCTCTGCACTCCGGGCCCCACGAGGCGCGTCCCCGAATGGGCTGTTCTACAGATACGTGGATCCCCCAGAATGCTTTTGGAAAAGATTTGTTTCTAAAAAAAAAACCCGCTCCTCCCACGTCCGGCGGTGATTCCACGTTCTGTTCTCCACATTCTGGTCTCCACGTCTGTTGTCTGTCCTCTGTCTGTTTATCTGCTCCGTCCTATCCTGGGGGAAACTCGCTGGGAGAGAGGGGGAGGAAAGAGAAAGAAAGAGGGAGGGAGGGAAAGAGAAACTGGAAGAGGAGGAGAGAGAAATTAGCTCCTGGCCCGGCCGCCGGGCTCAGTGCAGGCCATCCACCTTCTCTGCCAGGAAGAAGGCTCCCGGATGGCCCCGAAGGCACAACAGCGAAAACAAGGGGATCCTCGCCGAGCCCGGGCCAGGGGACCCACCGAGCACGTGCCCAGGCTGTGGGTCCTTCCTCGGTGAGACTCGGCCGCTGTGCAAGGAAGCCCAGGCAGGTGGCATCCTCGGGTCCGAGCTGGCAGCGGGGCCGGGCGCTGCCCTGAGGTTGTCTGCGCTCCCTGCAGCCTCCCTGCTTAGTCCCCTTAACTCAGCCCCCCACACACGTCTCTCGCACCAGCACGCTCCCCTCCTGCTCCCCGCCTGCGGCAGGAGGCCTCAGCCCCCGGGTTTGGGGATTTTGCTCAAACCTTATTGCTCTGAGTTTTACTCTAAAGCAGAGGTGGGCGGCGGCCTCGCCTTCTCTCCGTCTCGGTCTCTCGGGTGGGTGGAGGTGGTGAGCTTGGGCGGCTGCTCACGGGGTACGAGGCCGCCAGGCAGGGAGCAGGCAGCCCCCTCCCCCAGGGAGCTCCCTTCCCGAAGGTGCCAACCTTGGCGCTTCGCAGACTCGGACCGGTCATGAAGGGAGGTGACAGTCGACTAAGTCCTGCAGCTCCCAGGTACTTCATGGCAGTGAGATTTCCAGAGGTGCCGCCAGCAGTCCAGGTCCTGGCCCTTCAGGGGACTGAGGCCAGGCTACCCCTTCAGGTGGGGGACAGAGAGCTCAGAAGAGTTGGGAACAACGCATGCCACCGAGACGCCATGGCGCTGCACGTGGGGTCACCACTAAGGAGGGCCAGTCCTGCCTTGGTGGGAGCCTGGGGGCCACCAGGAGGGGAGGGTGCAGGGCAGGGGCGGCGGGTGGCTGACAGCCCTGGTTCCAGGTCCAGGGTCAGCTTCCCTCACTGCCGCGGGTTGCCCAGGTCAGGACACCGCCCCCCCCCTTCTAATCAGCGGAAAATATGGCAAAAAATAAAAGCCACAGAAAAACCAGCCAAGCTCCAGTGACTTTTGGATTTAAACGGATTTATTTTGTTTGTTTTCTTTCCTTTCCTCAGTTTCGTAGCAAATGAAAAAAGAACCTAACAAAACGCAATGACACAACAAAACTCGAGCTGAGCTGCCGCCGACCTGCTCCCAGGCTCCGCAGGACGGGGTGCGGAGGAGCGGGGCCCAGCGGCTTCCCGCCCTCCCTCCCGCTCGTCCGAAAGGCGATCGGGCTTTAAAAAGATCCCACAAACAAACGAAACGCAACTTAAGTTAAAATAAAAACACTTTCTTCACCCACCCCCATGCCAGGAGATTCAAGCCAAAACCTCCTCTTAAAAAATTTTTTTTTTCTACTAGAAATTCTGTGCATTACTTTTTCTTTCATTTCTCTTAAAGGTTAAAACAAGATAGATTCCCGGGGAGTCAGGAATACGGTCTGGTGCACAGAGGAGGAGCAGCGCGGGAGTCCGCGCCCACCCCACCCCCGCCCCCCGGGGCGCGCAGCCTCCGGGTCCTGGGCTTCCGTGGAACGGGGGGACAGGGCGGGGACAGGGCGGGGCAGGCGGGCAGGAGGGCAGGCAGGGGCCGGGCTCCTCCAAGCGAGCGACACATGCTGGGACACGCGGACGTCCGAGGGTGACCCCGGCGGGAGGGAGAGAGTTTCTTTCGGGGCTTTCTTTTCTAATCACCGAGCAAAATAAATAAAAATACTTTGAAAATAAGACGGCTTTAAAGAGGAGGAGTAAAAAAGGGCCAGGAAGCGAACGCAACAAAGACGGCCGAGGGCGGCCCGGCGGGGCTGCCCGGGAGGGGACAGCGGACCCCGGCGGGCGGGGCGGCGTGGCGTCGCGGACCGCGCGCGGCGTAGGTGCACGTGGACGCCTGGAAGGAAGTTCGAGCCCGCGCGACGCCCCTGCAGATCGCCGCCCCGTGCGCGGAGGGGCCGCGGCGGGCGGGTGCGCGGGCGCCGGTCTGCGAGGCCGGGGGTCGGGGGGCCGCGCCGCGGAGAGGGGCCTGCGGTCCGGCGCCCGCGGTCGACCCGGCCGGGGGCGGCGGCGCGGGAGTGGGACGGCCGTGCGTCCTCGTCCTGGGCCGCAGAGTCCGAGCCTCTTCCCGGCGGCCGCGCCGGCCCGGTGCAGGGCTCACAGGAAGAAGTCGGGCGCGCCCTTGGCCCCGCCGGGGCCGGCCTGCGGCGGCGAGGACTCCCGCGGGAAGCCGGCCCCGCCCGCGCCCCCGGGGCCGCCGCGGCCGGCCAGCTTCTCGTATTTCTCCTTGTACAGGTCCCGCTCCTTGGCCAGGCGCCCCACCTCCAGCTTCAGCTGCTCCACCTGGCTCTGGAGCTGGCACTTCTCGCTCTCCAGAATGTGCCGCTGCTGCACCCTCTTGAAGCGGCACGACTGTGCGTAGCCGCGGTTCTTGAGCGTGCGCCGCTTCTGCTTCAGCCGGATGACCTCCTCCTTACTGAAGCCGCGGAGCTGCCGGTTCAGCTCCCGCACCGACATGGACACCAGCTGGTCGTCGGAGAAGCGCTCCTCCAGGCGCACGTGGTGGCCCGCGCCGCCGCCGTGGCCAGCGCTACCGTGGTGGGCGGCGTGGTGGTGGTGGTGGTGGTGGTGGTGGTGGGCGGCGTGGTGGTGGCCCGCGCCCGCGTCGTCCGCGCCGCCCCCCGCGAAGCTCTGGCCCCGGAAGGCCTCGTAGGCCGCAGCAGCCGCCGGGTGGTGGGCGCCGTGGTGCCCGGAGTGGTGGCCGCTGCCGATGAGCGCCTCCACGGCGTCCTCCGGCGTCAGGTTGAGCGCCTCGGGGTTGAGGTGGTGCTGGTAGCCGCTCATCCAGTACAGATCCTCCAGCGCCGGCTTCCCCGAGGCGCCCCCGAAAACGCCGGGGGCCCCGCTCGCTGGCCCCGGGGCGCCCCCGGCCTGCGCCGCGCTGCCGCCGCCGCCCCTCGCGCCGCCGCCGCCGCCGCCGCCGCCGCCGGTGCCGGGGCTGGGCGCGCAGAAGCTGGGCGAAGAGGGCACTGAAGAACAGGGCGTGCTGAGCGGCGTCGAGGACAGCGAGCCCGGTGGCAGGCGGTGGCAGAAGCGCTCGGCCTCGGGTGGCTCCTTCTTAACCTCGAACTTCATCAGGTCGAAGTCGTTGACGTACTCGATGGCCAGCGGGCTACTGGGCAGCTCGGCGCCCATCGCCAGCTCCGCGGCCATCGCCCGGGGACCCGACCCCGCCGCTGCCCTCGCTTGCGCCCCGATGCGAGGCGCTGGGGGGGGAGCCGCGGGCCTCTCCCCCCCCTTCGATCCCCCACTGGCGTCGAGTCCTGGCGGGGCGGTCGCGGGGGAAGGGGGGGTTCGGCTCCCGGCCGCCGCGCCAACGAGCGCGGGTAAAAGTTTCGCTCAGTCAACTCAGGCGCGGCCGCCGGGGACGCCGCCGGCTGGGCCTCTCGGGCGGCCCCGGGCCGCTCGCTGGCAGGAGCGGGCCGGCCGCGCTACTCTGTCCCCACGCCGGCGCCCGGGCAGGTGGCCGGGCGGGTGGCGGAGCGGCCGCCGCCTGGGGCTAGTGGGGCTGCCCGCGCTCCGCCCGCTGACCGCCTGCCCCGCCTCCACCGCGGAGCGCCGCGCCGCGCGCTCCCCTTTATAGAGCCGCGAGCCCGGGCCCGCCTCTCTGGGAGGTGCGCGCGCCCCCGGGCCAATCGGAGCCCCAGACCTGCCGCCCTCATTTGCCTATCCCCATGGCAACCCAGAGCTGTCAATCTCCTGCGGGGAACAACTGGAGGAAGGGGAGGTGACCGGCCGTCAGCGAGAAGGGGGTGCAGGGCCCTCTGGTGGCCGCCGTGGGGACTGCACCAGCAGAGGACGCGGGGGGCGCGGGGGCGCGAGGCAGAGGGGAGCCAGGCGCGGGGCCCGGCCTACAATCTCCTAGGCCTTGCGTCCGCGACGGGGCGACCGGAGAGTCTTGGGGAACAGAGGGCTCCCCTCGGTGCCTCGGTCCCCCAGCCACCCCGCTGGCGGTGACTCCGCAGCCCCTTCTCCGGCCCTTCCCGGATGGCGGGGAGGCCGCGTCCAGCCCGTTAGTGTAGCGACGCCGGGACCTCCTGTCCTCCAGACGCGGTGACACTGCGGCCGGCGGGCGCTGCGCGGGGCGCGCCGGTTATTTTTAGAGCGCGGTTCAGGCGGGTTCAGGAATTCAGTCAACAAAGTTGCTGGCACCTCGGTGCGGCGGGATGCGCGCGGGATAGCCCGGCTCCAAGGGGCGCAGCTCAGGTGCGTAGGGAAGTGGGAGGAGGGGCCGACGGAAGGGGGCACCGGGGACTGGCAGAGGACAGACGCACGCGGCATGGGGCTCGGCTCAGGAATTAGGAGTCCCTGGCCCCAGCCGCCCACCCGCCCGGTTTGGGCCGCGGGGCTGGGTGGAGCGGGCAGGGAGGACAGAGGTGGGAAGACTCTGCTGCCAGGAGCAAACGCGAAGGCTCTGCTCGGGCTGCAGGGAGCGGCGCTGAGTCCCGTCGCTCGCGCCCCGAGACTACAGAAAGGGCGGTGCAGCTGTGGGTGCGCCGCAGCATGGGAGGGGGCCCTGACGCGCCCTCTGGGGTCCAGGGGCGGGGCGGGAGGGGCCGTCCAGGCTGCAGGCACCGCTGTTCTCTATACGCTGTTACCCTACTTGCCATTTAAAAATTCAGTGTTAACCATTTGTGCATAGAAAAGTCTGGAAGGATGTGGGCAGGAAGTCACCAGGGCAGCCTAGCCGCGTGCTGGGGGCGTTTGGCTAGCAAGGCTGGCCCTGGTTCCTGCTGGGGCGCCTATTATTTCTAACGCAAAAGGACCGTACAGTTGGGAGTGAAACTCCACTTCCTAAGGTGTCATGGGCGTGGCCTGGCCCCGCTGTGCCAGGTGGGCACCCCTCCTGCCTTACCCCCACATTCTACAGGCTGGGCAGGGCCTCGCCTTCAGGCAGGGCCAGGCAGAGCGTGGGGTCCCACCCTGCAGGGATGGCCCAGCAAGGGGCAGAACCCAGGCCCCGGGCGGGGTGCCAGGACTCCGGGGCACGTTTTTCGCCAGGCGCATCGCAGGGTTTGGGGTTCCCTGAAAACCCCGTGTCCAGAGGGTGGCCCCTGACCAGAAGGGTGAGGCTGCCTGGTGTGTGTGGCAGGTGCGGCCGCCTGTCTGGGAGGGAGAGCCTGCCCTGGACTGCGTGGCTGCCGGACCTCTGCCCCTCGCGCCGGGCTCGGGTCTGGCTGCTGGACCAGGCGCGGCTTCGGTCCCAAGCCCAGGGGCCAGTGTGGGCCTCCTCATAGCTCCTGACCTCCGGCCCAGGAGCACGGGCCCAGAGCCATGTGGCTGTCCCACCAGGTTCTGTGGCGCCCCCAGTCTGCCCTGGTGCCTCCTCCTGTCCTAAGAGAAGCAAGCGGGCAGCTGAGGCCAGGCGGCCTTGCAGATCAGCCCACCCTGTGCCTCCTCCTCCAGGCCGGTGCTCAGCCACCCGACAAGCCCACATCCAGCCCCCAAAATCACTCACCTTGTACATGTCGCCCCTTCGCTCCTCCCCTAGGGGACAGGGACACCAAGTGCAAGGCGGCTGCGTTCAGCACTGGGGGAGAATCACGGGGACATTCGGGCTTCGAGTCCACCCCCAGCCCCACCGCAGAGCAACGCAAAGGAGGGGGCTGCCTGGGGCTGAGCAGGGCCCCCACATCCCTGCTGGGCAAGCTCCCTCGCCCTGGCCTCGGCCTTGGGGTGAACTGGCTTTCTAGAAATGCGCTGGGCCAGCGGGCAGGATCTGAGCTCATGGCGCCCCCAGCCTGGGAACGGGAGCCCCAGGGAGGCCCAGGACCCTCTGGGGTTCGTGCCACCTCTCCGCGTGTGCACTCCGCGTGGTCTCGGTCTCGCCTGCTCGTCCCAGTGGCCAGGTGGGGAAGAGGCCACGTGCCCCTGTACTCGGGCATCGAGGGTCACCTGTCCGCCGCCCTGCGGGCTCCTGTGGTGGGCAGGAAGGGCCCTCCCGGCAAGGGGAAGGTGCCGGTTTGGTGGGGACAGAACCAGTAGGAGGTGCTAGGCTGGCCATGGGGAGCAGAGGCTGGGACAGCCCGGTCTCTCCTCCTGGCTGCCTCGAGTGGCCAGTAAACAGTGTGCTGTGTGCCCTGGGCCGCAGCCACCCACCAGGGCAGGGCCATCCTGTCTGCTCGTGCTGGGGGGAGGAACTCGGTCTCAGTTGGCCCCAGGAAAGGCGCCGGCTTCCAGTCCAGCACCGGCACGCCCACCTAGGGCCTCACACTCGCCCAACGGTCAGCCCTGGGACCCACGGAATTCCACAGGGGCTGGGCGCGGGCGGGGCTCATCATTAAATGTACTCCACGAATCTTTATTAAACACCTACTATGTGCCAGGCTGCTGCCCCAGGGGCACCTTCCATCAAGGAGCTGGCCTAGAGATTTCTGGTTGGAAACAAATCCGCTGAACCTTGATGGTTTGAGGGTGGTCTGGGATCTCTAGTGGACAGTTCGTCCTAGGTGGCTGGTCTCTGACCCAGACAGCCAGGAGGACTTGGGAGGATAGGTGATGGCTGGAGCCATCGGTACTGTCTTCAGGCCCATGCCTGGCAGATGACAATGGCTGCTGGCTAGCCTGGCTCCATGTGGAGTCTCCACCCACTCGGTGGCTCATGCAGGCTCAGCATGGCAACTGGTTCCCAGAGGGAGCACCCGACAGAGCCAGGCTGCGTGCCCAGCGTTTTTGTGAGGTCCGCTGGGTGCCGCTGGCTGAGGTGTGCCAGCGGTCTGCCCAAGTCTGAAGGGAGGACACAGATGGTACCTGCTGTGGTAGCATCTTTGGAGCTGTCTGCAAGTAGGGATCAGAGCAGGAAGTAGACGGTGAGCAAGTGATACAGTGTATCAGTTTCCTATTGCTAGTAACAGATTGCCACGTGGCCAGCTGCTCTCTCCCAGCCTCTGGTGGAGTCCCACAGGGTGGGAGGGGCCTCTGCTCCCGGGCTTTCTCTGGGGAAGGGCCCTCCGAGCCCCCTTGGGTTGCTGGCAGGCCCATTTCCTGAGTCTGGGGCCCGGAGGCCCTGCATCTTGCTGGCTGGGGGCTGGCAGTGCCCTCTGTACCCCTCTCCGTGGCTGTCCCACCAGGTACCTGAGATAAGGCGGTGTAATCATGCCAGGTTCTACAACTGGAAGCAGGTCCCAGGTCCCACCCACTGTCACGGAAAGGGGGACACCATGGGCTGGTCCCCTCCTACAGCATGTGAGGTGAAACTTCAGCAAAGAGCGATGGAGGGCCCCCCCCCATCAGGGCCAAGGTCAAGGGGGCCTGGTTCGATGTGGGGAGGGACCAGGAGTCAGGTGGCCGTGCTAGGGTGGCATGCCGGCTCTGCAGGCTCCACATCCACCTGTGCTGGGGGGCCCCAGCTCAGCACGCTTGGCCCTCGGTGGTTCTGTGTCTGTCCTGTTGGCACGGGGCTTTCCGGTCCTCGCTGACAATGCTCCACCGGGAAGTGCTTGCAGCCCAAGAACCAGTGCAGGGGTCTGGACCGGTCATTTTTGTTCCCGGGAGGGAACTCCTGAGCGGGGGCAAGTGGCCACTGAAGTTATGGGGTGCGGCTGCAAAAAGTCTTCGGTGGCAGGGCCCGGCTGAAGGTCTCGCTCTGGCCCCACTTCCTGCCCAGCCTTTTTTCCCTGGGCTTGGTGGCCACAGGGCTGGCACCTGCCCCATTTAGGAGGCTCCTTTGACTTACACTGAGGTGCCCACTGTCATTCTGGGGTCGCACACTCAGCAGCTGCCTCCCTGGGGAGGGACTCCACCAGCAACCCGTCTCCCGTCCACGCCTCTCCCAGACCCACACCCGAAGTGCCCTCTGCACCCCTGCCCACTACTCGCACGTCAGGTACCTCGCCTCTCTAAGACCTAAGACCTCAAACACGCCCCAAGAGCTGCTGGCCTGGAGCTCAGACGGGACCGCAGATCCAGATCTCCCCTAGGTGAAGCCCACCGCTCACCTCCAGCCTGGCGGCTCAGCCAGGCCCTCTCCTCCCTGCCCGCAGGCCTCAGCCCAGCCCATACCACTCCGCTGGTCGCGTGACTTCAGGTCTCACCCAGGCGGCTGGCCGTCCATGCCCAGGCCACTGGTAGGAGCAGCAATGACAAGGGTGCGGAGGTGGGGGTGCAGAGGGGCCCGCTGGGCAGGGGCCCAGCACCTGCCGCCGCATTCACGAGGCTCGTTCTTGAGAAGCCACGTGCCCTGCCTACAGGCGGTCCGTGCGAGGGCAGAGGTGGGCGGCCTTCCTGGGAGGGGAGCGTGCCCATGGCAAAGACCCGAGGTACCTGCTTTGTCAGGGTTGGGGGGTGACCTACACCCTCATCCTCGCGTCTTCGTAGGCCTGGCTCTTGGCATGGAACCCGGGGTGGCCGGTGGGCACCCTCAGCTCAGAGGCACTGCTCCCTCCTCACTCGGAAACAGGGATGAAGCTGACTGGGTCCCCAAATGGGTCGCAGGGAACAGGGGGAGCAGAACTGAGCCCAGGAGCACATGGCAGCCCCTGGCAGGGGTCTCCTGCTTCCAGAACACCCAGCCCTTCCGGAGCCTTCCGTGCTGGCCTTGGCTGTCAGACCCGCTGCTTCCTAGTGATGGGCTGCAGCACTGGGGCCCAGGGCGCACTCCCTTCGCTGTGGGGGCCTCTGTCTGCACCCTGGAGGCCTTGAGCCGCCCCGGCTCAGGTCAGGCTGAACCAACCGCATCTGTCTGCCCATCTGGGCCAAGGAGGGAGAGTTGACCCCCACCGCTTGCCAAAGCCTCGGCTTTGTGGAGAGCTTCTGGAGGGCCCCTGGGGGCAGGCAGGAGGCTGAGGCTGGTCTGCAGCCCCCATTGTTAGCGCTCAGCTCCGGAGGCAAGGCTCCTGTTGTGCCCACCCACCCTGTGTCTGGGCCAAGGCTGGCATAGAGGGACCCACAGGGTGGCCGGGTGAGGATGTATAGCTGGGCAAACATTCAGCCTGGGTGTGCCTGGCCCAAGCAGGTCCGGGGCCGAGCCCAGAGAGTGAGCCAACAGCGGGCTCTGCTCAGTTCGGGCCGGGTCTCACTCTGGACCCAACCTCTGCTGTGCCAGCTGCAGTGGGGCCAGGGGCACTTGCTGGGCTCAGGGATGTGGGCATGGGGTCCCAGGCAGTGGCACCAACAATAATCACGAAATGACTTTAAAATCCTGCTCTCCTCGATTACGCGTATGCCGTCGGACATTTGAATCAACCTTGGCACCTGGCACCTTTGGGGCTGGTGTGAAACACCCTGTCTCACACAGGGCCTGGTGGAGAGCAGGGCCCCTGGGTCCTCGCGTGGCTCCGTGGGGGTATACTGTCCCCCTACCTGAGCATGGGCTGGGCTGAGGGACTGGGGCCAGATGGTGCTGCCCCTTTAGCTTCAGCCCGGAGGACGCGCGGCCGGGCAGCAGATCCACCTCCAGGCGGGGGCGCAAAGCTGCAGGCGGGCCTAGAGGGCCCACTGCCCAGGGGTGGCTGGTCAGGCAGCAGCAGAGGCAGCAGCTGACAGGCACAGCCGTGGACGGGGACCACTAATTCACACTCACCAGGTGTAGCTGCCCTCCCTTCTCTGGGGAGGAAATATCCCAATGCTCTGTGCCCTCCAGACCTTGATCTGGACCTCCCAGGTGCCCGAACTGAAGCCGCAACCCTCAGCCAGGCCTCCTTGGGTTCCTCTGGAAATGGAGACACCCTCCAACGTGGGAGATGCATGAGCCTGGACGAGCTGCCCCAACTGCCCTCTGTCCCCTGCCATGGTCTCTCTCCTGAGATGCCCAGGCAGCTCCAGAGAGAACCTCAGCTTAGTGTACCCTGGCCCCAACCTGCTGTGTCCATGTCCCCAGGGCCGCTTCTGGGCCACTGCAAATCATGCTGGCTGGCGTGGCCATGGGGGACAGGGCTGCCAACCCTGTAAGCCATGTCAGGGAGGTGGGGAAAAAGCTAACATTCCTCCCCAGGGGCCGTGAAGGGCTGTGCCTTCGCCCTGCCTGGTCCTGTTTAGGTTCAGGGCCAGGTGGGCAGGTAGAAGGACAAAGCAGAGGTCTGTGGGGCAGGGAGGGGGCTCTGTAGCTCCCAGGGGTCTGTGGCCAGTGGCGCCTCAGCCCAGGGCACCTCCAATCTCAGGCATCCTGGCTCCCCTGGGGACACCCTGAGGACCTGTGGGAGGCCTGCAGGTGGTATGCGGGGCTGGCGGTGGCAGTTAGGACATCCAGGCAGACACAGGACAGAACCTTTATTGCTGAGCGCAGATGCCCGCCAGGCGGGAGGCCGCAGGAGGGTAGGGCGCATCGATGCCGCCGCTGCACCCACAGTGGGGATGGGCCTGGGGGTGAGCCCTGCCCCACATCCCTCAGGCAGGAAGTTGGAGGCATGTCCTGGGTGGGAGGGTAAGGACCCAGGGGTGGGGAGGTGGGGGTGCAGAGGGGCCTGCTGGGCAGGGGCCCAGCCCGAGGGAGAGGGTGAGGCCCTGGGCACGCACTGGTCAGGGAAGGCTGAGAGGCAGGAGGGTGGAGGGGAGGCCCTGGGGCCCCGGGGGTGGCTTGGTGGCAGGCGGCACCTCCTTCCTCTCCGGGGACAGGGCTGAGGTAGGCGGGCTGGCCCCTGGGCCTCACAGCCGCGGTTTGATGTGCAGAGATTTGCCTGTTCCAAGAAGGGCAAAGGTCAGGCGCCAGGAGCCCTGCCCACGAGGACCACCCCACTCCCAAGCTTCCTGATCTGGACAGAGCTGTTAGAAATGGGAGAACAGCTTTGGACAGGTTGTCCTGGGGTCCGACCATCCAGTGAGATGCGGGCCTGGCCTGGGGCTGAGAAGAAGGTAGGGGAAGTGGCCTTCAGGCTGGGTGTCCCCCGGGCAGCAGGTGGTCCCAGGCAGGAGCCACCGCAGTCTGCAGGCGGCCCTGTGAATAGCAGGTGCAGGGCAGCACACAGACACAGCGCATGCTCTCACCTGGGAAAGGATGCTGAATGCACACAGGTGCCATACCACACCCTTGAGGGAGAAGCCCAGGCATGTGCCGGCAGCTGGAGGGGTGGTGGCAAGGGACACCGAGGCCCCTGTGCAGGCGAAAGGACTGCCGCCCGTGTCAGGAAGGAGCAAGGGGCCAGAGGACAGTTACGTCCTGGAGGCGCCTGCACTTGCGAAGCCTCCACCTATGAAGCCAACTCACGGGCCGTGTCCCCACTGACCAGACGCCTCTGTGAGGCTGCCCACAGGCGGGGCACTGTCCACGTGCCCCTGCGAGCCCACCTCTCCTCCTGGGTCCCCCTCAGGGCTGAGGACCCCAGTCACCTGCTCAGCCAAGCCAGAGCCTGGAAGTCAGGCCCCACTGGCCTCGGTGCCTACCGGGTGCTGCAGGGGCAGGTGGCCCTCCCAGGGCCACTGCCCCGTCCCCCTAAGGAAGGCTGGCAGGGCCGCCAGGCCAGGGGAGGTCTTTGCAGCCTCCCTGGGCCTCGCCCACCCTGCTTGCCTCCTCCGATGCTGGGGTGGCTGCTGGGTTCCTGATCTTACAAAAAATAAAAGAAAGGAACAAAAGAAGTGGCTGCTTCGGGGTCCCCCCCGCGCCCACCCAGACAGAGAGCTGGTGCCCCCGTCCTGGGTGGGCGGGTGCAGGGCCTGGCCACAGCTTCACGCCGCCTGGGCCTGCGCGGCCAGCGTCGAGCGTGCTCGGCGGAGCTGTTAGGGCTGCGGCAAGCAGCCTCCATCAGCGTTACGACCGTGAAATATGACAATAAAATGAAAGCCGTATGGTCGCAAATTTGCAGCCTGCCGAGCTGCGTGGGGTTTATCGTCACTCAAACGCGCGCAGAGCTGTAAAGTGTTTACAGAAAGGGTCGTTTGCAGCCATAAAATCCTCTTTTCTCTCCTAAACAAGGCTGAGTGGAGCCATTTACCGAGCCCCAAATGTTCATCGGGGACAGGGAGCATCTGTTCTCTCCAGGAGTGCTCGCTGATCTTCCAGAACAAATTAACAGAAATGGGTGCTTCCTAATTAAATCAGCCCTCGGCTGGGGGGTCGTGCGGGCGGCGGCCTGCCCGTGGGCACAGGTGCACACCTGCCAGCCAGAGACGGCACAGCAGCGCCTGGCCACGCTGGGCTCTGCGGAACCATCCGGGCCCCGCCTGGAGACTGTGACCCAGTGGGTCTGAGGTGGGACGGAGCTGGGCTCTGGGGGCCGGCTGCCTACCTGAGTCCTTGGTGGGGGTGCTCCTGGGGCTCCGGGCTCCGGACTGGGCACCCGGGCTGGGTGAGGAGTGCAGGGAGATGAAGGAAGGCAGCTGGGAGAGGCTGCCCGAGCCTGTCGCCACCGAGGCGGCCTCCTCCTGGAGCGACAGCTCCTCCTGGTCCGAGGACAGAGAGGGGGTTGGGGGGGAGGCAGAGGCGAGGAGGGGGGCCTTGATGACAAGGGACCGGCTGAAGCTGCGGCTGATGCCTGTGGGGAGGAGGGAAGGGAGGCCAGGCCAGTAGCCGCAGAGGTGGGAGAGCTGGGCATCTGCCTGGGGGGGCGCTGGGCAGCTGAAGACTTCCTGCAGAAAGGGAGGCGAGCAGGAGTGTGAGCGGCGCAGCCCCGGGCAGGGCAGCGTCTGGAGGGGCCTGCCCAGCAGCAAGGCTCCAGGCCCCTCCGCACCCCTTCCTGCCCCAGCAGCCGCCAGCAGCAGCAGCCAGGTCCAACGCTGGCCCTTGGGCCCAAGGACAGGCCGGTGACATCACAGGACCGGTGAGTCCTGGCACCGCACCACACCACCCTCCTCGTCCACACGGGTCCCCACACTCAGGGGGCAGGTAAGCGCGATGTGTGGCCGCAGCCACAAGCGTCAGCCAGGAGGGGATCCTGCCCTTGCCGGGAGGATGGAGTAAGCGGCTAAGCAGGGCGGGACTGCCCGCACTGGCTGGTCCAGCCAGGGACACCCTTGGCTCTGTCCAGCCTGAGGTCCTGCGGTGGGGTACCTCTGGAGGTCACTCGATTCTCAACTTTGAACCAAGGTTTCTTTTCGGGTCTGAAGCCCAGAGAGCTGGGTGGGGGGTAGGAGCTCCCCCAGAGGGTCTTGAGTATCCCCCAGAGGGCAAGGCTGCTGCGCCATCACCTGGGCCCGTGGCCGGCAGAGGCCTTGCTCCTGGGGCGCGCGTCGCTGGGCTCCGGTGTGGGGGGTGCGGCTGCTCGCCGGCCGAGGCGCTTCTGGCTGCGGTGGAGCAGCTGGCACTGGGCGCCCCGGGGGCAGACGCCCCTGCGAGAGAAGTCAGGGCACAGCAGCGTGTGCTTCTTCTTACACTGTGGGGGAGAAGGCACAGCTGGGCGAGGCCTCCCACTGTGTGGGGTGGCCGGCTTGCTCTGCCTGGGGTCAGGGACAAGGTCAGGGCCGAGGCTTCCTCTGGGCAGGCTGCGGCCCTCAGGCCAGAACAACCCCACCTGGCCTGCGTCCCGTCCCCATCATCCATAGGATGCGCCCTGAGCAACCCAAGGGGGTGAGGGCACTGCCCCTCAGAGACTGAGGACACGCCTGGGGGTCCTGCCAGGCCGAGTAGGGGCTCCTGGGGTGCTAAGCTCTCCTCTTGACCGTAGCTCACCCATGCTGGTGGAAGACGGGCTGCGGGAAGGGTTGGGGTGGGTGAGACTGGGGGGCTAGAGGTCTGGCGGACCTCAGGCCTCAAGCCCGGGAGTGACGGGTCGGCCGAGGCCACCGCACACCCGATCCACCACACCTGTTGCAGCGGCTAATTATACCCGCAGGGGGCGTGCCACGCGGCAGGTGCACGGGAGACTGAAGCCGCTGCTCCTGCCTTTCCGCAGCCCGCCCGCCCCTGGTGGGAGCTGCAGGCCCTGCTGTGTGCCCCCTTCCAGTGGAGGATGCCCTGTTCCCACCCCCTGCAGCTGGCTTGGTGGGCAGAGGACCAGGCAAAAGAGGGCCGAGTGTCACACGCCCAGGCACCCTGTTGCTCACGCTGGCCCAGGCGACAGGCGGCCGGGGACACACTGGGGAGACACAGACGTGGGCAACCAGTTTAACAGCAGCCGCAGCGCCCACCCAGTCGGGTGCACCCCCACGCAGCACTGGGCGTGCGACAGCAGCCCAGACGTACTCCCTGCCTGCCACCTCCCTCCTGGACTCTGTCCTCGGGGCCTCGGATCGTGGCCCCGCTCTCAGCAGCCAGGACCAAGAGCCTGGCCGAGGACCTCAGGGAGCGTGCACCCGTCCTGAGCAGGATCTGGGCACTGGTCCCATTCTTGTCCCCACACCTGGCCCCTGGCTGTCACCAAGGGACTAGAAGCCCCTCTCGCTGGTGTCTGGGAGCAGGCTGGAGCTGGCAGGCCCCTCAACACCAAGTGCACCCCATGCCAGCTGGTCCCTGCGGCAGGCCAGACCCTTTGCCGCCAGTGGAAGGCAGGCCAGGCTCGCTCGCTCACGCCTTCCTTCCATCGGGAACCGGAGCCCCTTCTGCACGGGGCCCGGCTGGTGACAGTGTCCTGAAACCCAGCGGCTCCAACCTCGTGGGCCCACGCCGAGAGCGGCAGACCTGCGGAGGCACCGAGGCACCAGGGCGGGGTCCTCTGAGGAAGGAGGGCGGCTTGGGCAGGTGGCGGGGTCAGGAAGGACCTCTGGTGAAGAGGGCCCAGCAGCCGACAAGAGCAGACCCACTGCCCGCAGATGCTCCGACAGCCAGCCCTGGGCGGGCAGCACAGAGATGCTGGGGCGCGGGGACCTAAGCGGTCCGCGCCCGGCCACGGAGGCTGAGCCAGCTGGCACGCAGTGCGACGCTCCGAGGAGACGGACTGGGCAGGAAAGGGAGACGGCGAAAGGCACGTTTGTGTCTCCTCTTTGATGACATGTCGCAGTTTATGACGTGCGGGGGCACATTAAATTCATTTCGCCATTTGTCTTTTTACCTTTTTAAAGTGCCACCAGAAAACTTAAATTCCACGTGGGGCCACATCTGCTCGACCTTCCTGCTAGGCGGTGGCCGGGCTGGACAAACCCTCCTCCCGAGAACAACCAGAAATGCAGGATCGAATGTAAAGAAGTTCCTCGAATTGTCCAAGTGAGCAGCAAAGCATGATGGAAGGAAGCCTGCTTGGAATCAGACACCAAGCGCGTCTCAGCTTTCAGAGGCCTGAGAACTCCATCGGGCCAAGCTCCTGGGTGAGAGGGCAAGACCAAACGGAACGCCCCAGAACCCCAAGGACCTGGCGTTTAAGACGGTCGCTGCCAAATACCTCGTGGGTCGAACAAGGAACAATGGAAATCAGATTAACACTCAGAAGCCAGCGAGGACAGCAGCACATCTCACAATCTGCAGGGTGCAGGGAAAGCAAAGTGGTTCTTAGATGAGCAGAGGGTCCCCTCAAAGTCAGGGCAGAAACAGCAAGGTGGCCCGAAGGAAGCGGAGGGAAGGGAGTAAAGGATGAGAACAGAAATCCGTGAAAGTCACGAAGTCACGACAAAGGCCGAGCGGGCCAAAGGTCGGTTCTCTGAACATATTAATGAATTCGTCCGGTGACTTACAGCCTTGACACACGAAAACATAGACAGTCTCATCAGAAAAGGACATAATCGAAATTTTAAAATTGAAGAATGCAACAACAGAAGCGGAAACCAATAAAATTGAAAAGAAAAACAAGAGAAAAGTCAACGAAACAAAGAGATGGCTCTTCGAAAAGATTAATGACATTGACGGACATCTGGCAAAATAGATACAGAAAAAAGAGAAGTGATAAATTTCCACAACAGGAACGAAGCAAGGGTCACCGCAGACCCTGCAGACGCCAGAAAGCCGTGAGGGACATTCAGACGACGCCCCCACAAACACTAGGGGAAATGGACGGATTCCTAGAAATACACACCCTGCCAAACCGACCTTAGAGGGACCGGAACGTGTGACCGGACGCAGACACAGCAAGGGGACCGAAGCGGGGCCAGGAACCTGCCGGCAGAGAGGCCCAGGACCTGACGGCTCCCCTGGCGAAGTCTCCCCACACTCGAAGAAGGACGGACACCCGTTTTTCTCAAATCCCTCCGGAACCCCGAAGGGGCGGCAGCACTTCCCAGCCCCGCAAAGCCAAAACCACCTACGAGGCTGGACTTACCCAGAAAGCAACACCGGACAGAGGCCGTTCGGGAAAGAAACGGAAGCTACAGGCCAGGAGCCCTTGGGAACATGGATGTGAAAATCCTCAAGAAAACACCGGAAGACCGAGGTCAGCAGTGTGTGAAAAGGCCAAGGCAGAGTGATCCTCGGAGCGCGAGGGCGGCTCCACCCCAGAAGCCCAGTCACGACTCAGCGTGGGTGACGAGGCTGGTGGCCACCCACAGGGTGAGGGCAAGAAAACTCGGTCACCTCGATGGGGGCAGAAATGACAAGATCCAACGCCTTTTTATGATAAAAAGGCCAAATAAAGTAGGACTAGGAAGGGAGCACCCTCAGCACGACAGAGCCCACCGACGAGACGCCCACAGCCTGCGCCACGCGCACGGGGGGGAGGGGACCGAAAGCTTTTCCTCGAAGGAGAAGTCAAGGGCGTCCCCTCTGCCACTTTGATTCAACACGAAACTGGAAGTTCCGGCCAGAGCAATCAGGCAAATGTAAATAAATTACGGTATTAAAATAAAAAACATCCAAGTAAAAGGGGAAGAAAATGATCTGTTAGCAGATGAAGAAACCACAAAACACTGTTAGAGCTAATAAACGAATTCAGCAAAATTTCAGGATTTAAAAGCAACGTACAACAGCATTTATGTTACCAAATACTTGCAATGAACAACCTAAAAAGCATTTAAAAGCGATTGTTTTTTAAAATTTCATTTATAACACTCAGGAATAAATTTAACCAAGGAGGCCAAAGACTTGTACACACAGTGAAAACTATAAAGCGTTGCTGAGGGAAAGGAGGCGGTCTCGACAAGCGAGACCGCGCCCCGAGTCCACGGGCCGGGACGCGTAGCACTGGCGAGATGACAGTTCTCCCCGAAGTGACGTCCAGCTCAGAGCAGCCCCTATCGGCATCCCAAAGGGTCCATCTTTTTATTTATTTATTTATTTTTTTTGGTAACGAGAACAAAAAACCCATCCCCAAAATTCACATGGACCTCAAGGAACCCCAAATGGCCGAAGAAGACAAAGCTTAAAGGATTCGCGTTTCCTGATTTCTAAACTGCCAGTGCTACAGCAATAAACACTGCACGAGGAGAGACACAGACCGACGGGCTAGGACAGAGAACCCAGGAATAAACCCTCACGTGTGTGGTCAAGAGATTCTCGACAAGGTGCCAAGACCATTCCCTGCGGACGGCACAGTGTTCTCAGCAGATGCTGCCGGGGAAGCTGGGCCGTCGCCCAACACCGCGCACAAAAATTAACTCAAAGGGATCAACGACCTAAACATCAGAGCTAAGACCACAAAATTCTTTTTTTTTACGCCTACAGCACCCGGTCTTCCTAGGCGGTCTCCCATCCAAGTACTAACCAGGCCCGACCCCGCTTCGCTTCCGAGATCAGACGGGATCGGGCGTGTTCAGGGTGGCATGGTCGTAGACTAAAACTGCAAAATTCTTAGAAGGAAAGACAAGGGGAAAGCTGGATTTGACAAAAATTTCTAGACATGGCACCAAAAGCACAGGCAGCAGCAAAAGAAAAATCAGGCAAACTATGGAGCAAAGGGCACTACTCAGAGTGAAAAGCCAGCCCGTGGAACGGTGGGGGGGGCCTTTGCAAATGACTTATCCAGATAGGGGCGAACTTCCAGAATGCGTTAGGAGTTTCAGAACACCTGCAACGCAACCACGAAAATCCCCCAAGCGACCAATTCAGAAACAGGTGAAGGGCCAGAGAGGACACAGCAATGGCCGACGAGCACGGGACGAGATGCCCGGCACCGTGTCGCCAGGGAGGTGCCGCCAAAACCACAGTGGGAACCACAGGGGCACCATGTGCACGGAGGCTGTGAGGAAGCGGGGCGAGCACGCGGCGGGCGGCGGGCGGCGGGCAGGCCCCTGAGGGGCTGAAGGCTGAGGCCGCGACGGGAAACAGCTGGCGGGGCCTCAGATCCAGCAGCTTCCTATCCAGCCGTCCCACGCCCCGACCCACGCCCCGTCCCACGCCCCGACCCACGCCCCGGGCCTCGCCAGAGGAGGCAAGAGCCGTGACTTGAAGAGACACCTGATGTCAGCGTTCCGGCGGCATTAGTCAGTGTCCACAAGCTACAACCCCAGCTCCACCCGCACATGCAGGGGTAAGCAGAGGTGGCCCAGAGGCCAACAGGGTGCCACACACAGGAACGCAGCAGTGACGACGCAGCATCGCCCTACGTGAGAGGAGCAGACACGGTCCCACTTGAGTTGATGCCCGGACCAGGCGCAGTCACTGAGACGAGGGGCGGGTTGGCGGCTGCCTGGCGGGGGTCGGGGGGTCCAGGCCCTCAGCTCACTCGGCACTACCTGCACCACTTAGAGACTCGGTTACCCCTCCCCCGCCCGGGCTGCGCCCGCACGTCTGGCCCGCTCGGCGCTCTCCCACGCGTGATCACAAGCCGCCATCCATCCTGCCGCCGCCGCACAGCGCCCACGCGGAAACGGGCGCCATGAGCACTTCCGCTAGAAGAACTTGAACGTCGCTTTGCTGTTTCGTTTAAATTGGAGTATGCTACAATAATCGTGTGTGGCCTCTGTAGGGGTCCTACCCTCCTCCTCTACAGGGCGGTGTCCCTCCAGGTGATTCGCCAGCTCCTCAGGTCCCCAGCTCGGGGAGGCGGCAGGAGGTGGTGCACAGGAAGGGCTGTGGTCGGGCTTCCCGTGATTACAGTGTGACACTTGGGGAGTCTAGGGCGGCTGGCTCTGCACAGATAGATACTCCCCTTGCCCAAGGTCCAGCCCTACCACCCTGGGCACCTGCAGTGCAGGACCCACGTCCTCAACTTCACCGGGGGTCCCCCCAATCTAAATGCAGGCCCCTGAGGCAGGACGGTCACTCACAAGTGTTGGGGACAGGGTGGCCGCAGGCCCCTGGGTGGGTGAGTAGATGCCCTCTTGGGGTGCCAGGGACTAAAGAGGCCCATCCAGGGGTCCCCAGACCAGGGCCACATCGTCCACGCAGGCCCGTGTGGGGACGGGGGCTGGTGGGACATCACTGAGGAGGAAGGAGCCCGCTGCTCAGCTGTTGGGAACTCCCAGAGCAGCCGCCCTCACCCTGACAGGTGAGGCAACAGGCGGCGACTATGGCCCCTCGTCGCCCCGTTCCCCAGTTCCCAGTGCCACCTCAGGCACCGGGGCGCCGCTGGTTCGTGTCGGGTGCTGCCCGCCTGCACGCTCACCTTGGCGCCCAGCGGGCAGTACCCTTTGAGGAAGTCGGTGCAGACCTCTGCCTTCCGGGACACGTAGACGTGGCTGTAGGGACAGTTGCTGTTGCTGCAGATCCCTTTCAGGAAGTAGGAGCACACGGGCATCTGTCAGGGAAGGGGTGGGCAGTGAGGGCCAGCAGACCTCGCAGCAACTCCATGCTTGTCGGGCACCTGCACCCCACCTGATGGTACAAACGCCAGGACTCCAAGGACCCGCCTGCAGTCCCGTGGCCAGCACGAGCCTCATGGCTGGAAACCCTCATGTGGTCCTGCCCCAGGGTGACTTGGACAGTGCCGGTCAGCAGGAAGGCAGCCAGTAAGAGCCAGGGCACCTGGGGCCAGGCCAGGTGAAGGCTGCCCACCCCCCACATCAGACCCTGGTTTTCCCAGGAGGCACGGTCACACAGGCAGGACGAGGCCATGGAGGCAGGGCTGGCTCCGGCACCACAGGGCGGCTCAGGCCCAGATGTGCTGCTGCCGGGGTCCGTCCCCTGCTCTGAGCCTGCCCAGTCTCCAGGCTGTGGGGCTACACGGCACGGGCTGGGGGGCGACGGCCTACGGGGTCTGGAAATCCCGCAAGTTTTCCAGCTGCCTGATGAGTGGGAAGTAGCAGCGTCCGCGGGCTGGAGACCCCACCCTGCCCAGGGAAGAAGCGTGGGCGGTGGACTCAGTGGGCAAGAAGCCGCCTGGGAGCAGCCCAAGTCCACGCACTGACCGCAGGCTGGCACTGTGGAGGCCTGGCAGGCGGCCCATGGGAGACCTGGTGGGGGACATGGAGTAGGTGGCCTGGGCAGGGCTGTGTGGCCCCAGCAGCGCCTGGCCTGCAGGCTGGAGAGGGAGCTGTGCAACCTACCCCGTCCCCACCGGGGGAAACAGGCCCAAGGGCCAGCAGGAGGGCCTCGGATCTCAGCCCGCCTTACCTTTGGCCCTGACTCCTCTCCTGGGCGCTGCCGGCCCTGCCCCTCTCACAGGGACTGACTAGTACCTGCCACCAGGGTCATTCATCCCTGCGGGTCTCACACCTGGGGTCTCGGCAGGGGTGGGGGTGAGGGAGAGCTTGCCCTGCTCCTCCCTCTGTCAATCAGACTCGCCCCATCAAACCCCACTGCAGCCCCCAACGGGTCCCCACGCGCTGGCCCTGGGGCTCCTCGCTGCACTTTGCACTTTGCGGGGCAGAGGGGAGGCTGAGGAGGAGGGAGAAAGCAGAGACAAAGGGCGATTTCTACGCTGTGGCCCGCGAAGTTTATCTTTAATTGCCTTTTAACTGCGGGCGGAGGGGAGGGGGCGGCCGGGCTGGCGGCGCTGCGCTGCAGACAATCCCTTAATGTGGCTTTTGATCTAGAGCCCAAATTAGCTCTAATAAAAAGGATAATGAAGCCAGCGCACCCCGAACGGAACTCCGCTGTCAGCAGGCCGCTGCGAGAGGGGGCCCCGCTCTCGTTTCAATTAACCTTGTTTGCTCCGCCGCGTCCACACAAATAAGAGCGACGGGAACTCGGGGCGCAGGCGCGGCGTCCGCACTGCGCAGCCCAGGGTGAGCGCCCGCCTTGCAGCTGGCGGCTAATGAACCCGAAACTCACGCGAATCTCCAAACTGCTCACAGCAGAGTTTGGAAGCTCTATTACGGAGAGAAATGCTGATTCTTCTCGAGTTCCTCAAGGGGAACAGCTGTGCAGCAGCATCGCCCCTGCCAGATCGCGCCTGAGCTGCCACGGCCTCCCCAGCCCCAGCGCACCCCACTCCCTGCTCCAAGCCTCCCAGCCAGCGCTGACCCCTGACCTCAGAGCTCCCAGCCCCACCCACTCCCAGCAGGCACTGGGACCACCTGCCTGCCCTGGCTCTCCCCCTAGCCGTGGAGGCCTGCAGTGGGGTCTGCTCTCTCACTGGGGCCCACGGGGTGGGGGCCTGGGACCAGAGGGCCCGCTGTGTGCCCCTGTCCCCTGCGCAGCCGCCTGGAGGCATCTGTGGGACACCCCCCCACACACACCTCCGAGCCCTGGGGGAGGTGAAGCCCTCCTGTGTGGCCTGTGGACACCCTCGGGGTCAGCTAAGGTAAATGGCAGCCGGAAGGGAATGTCCCCAGCTCCTCAGGGAAGACCCGGGGGGCCGGGGCCTGGCAGGGGCCTCAGGGGACGCGCAGGGGAGGCCCGCGAGCTGCCGCTCACCTTCTCCTTGGAGACGTGGTGAGAGAAGGGGCAGGTTCCGTCCGTCTTCTTGCACGTGCCCCGGACGAACCTGTGCAGACGGCAAGGAGGGTGTGAGGCGCTGCTGAGGCCAGACCCTGGGCCCGCCCACCCGAGACGCCCCGGCGGTCACCTGGTGCACACGGCCACCTTCTCGGGGTCGTGGATGTAGGGGCAGCGCTCGCCGCGGTTGCACCGGCCGAAGCGGTTGTAGTACATGCAATACTCCTGCTCCTTCCGCCGCCGCCTCTGCCGGGCCTGCCGCACGATGGCCAGGCTGCGCTGCACCGCCCGGCTGCGGGGGACGGGCGGCGTGAGGCCGCGGCTGCGCGGGGCCCCCCGCCCCCCCACAGCCCCAGGGACGTACCTGGCCAGGGAGCGACTGCAGCTGCTGGAAAGGTCCAACCGGCCTGTGGGGAGAGAGCCCACGGGCCTGGTCGCACCAAGCCAACCGCCCCTTCCCTGGCTCCAGCCCCCTTAGGGTCCCCACCCTCCGCTCAGGCACTGCTGTCCTTCCCTCGGGCGGGGTCCCTGCCAGGCCCCTTGGGGACACAGTGCTAAGGAAGCGGACCTGTAGGCCAACACCCAGTCCCACCCCCGGTGCAGGGGAGCAGCCGAGGTGTCCCACAGGGACAAGGTGCAGGGACTAGGTCCGGCCGTGTGGCTCCCGAAGCCACACAGCTGCTGGCCGGTGGGCTCACCTCAAGGCAGGTGGTACCAGAACAGCGGGTGCGGGGGGGCCCGCCACCTCCCTCTGCCGAGGGATGCCACCTGGCTTTGCTGTAGCCGAGAATGGTTTTTATGTATTTAAAGGGTTGCAAAGGGAAATTAAAAAAAAAAAGTGGCCACAAAGCCGACCTCGTCACACCAGGTTCTGCGGGTGCGGAGGCCCCGACGGCCACGCTGGGCTCCCAGCCCTGTGGGCCCTGGTGGGCGCCTGCTCCCCCAAACCACAGAGGTGCTTCGCAGACACTCCGCAAAACCCCAAGTGCAGAGACCAAGCAAGGCCCCTCTGAGGTCACCACGTGGGACCCGGGGGAAGCTGTTTACAAAGTGGACAGTGGTGACAGGACGGGAGCACCAGGTGATGCTCACAGCAGGGCAGCTGGGGCTCGGGAGACACTGTCTTGCGCTGGTGTGAGTTCGCCCTGAGGGAGGAGGATCGAGGCTAGAGTGCAGCCCCCTGCCTGCCTGTCAGACATGAAGTAACCCCCAGAACCGAGAGCAAGGCACGGCAAGAGCCTGCACGGGACGGCCACCAAGGCTCCCCAGGTCCTCACACACACACATGACCCTTCCCAGACCAGATCCGATTTCTCACAGGCAGCTGCTGAAATGGATCTGGTGGTAGGAGGCACGAGTGACATCACTCAGAAATTCTAGCGACCTGAGGCGATGACAAAGCATCCAGGCTTTAAAGGGACGTCCCCAAGCTGCCTGGCCCTGAGCTGCCACTGGAGCTGCATGGGAGGTCTGGGGAGGCGCCCTCCTGCCCCTGCAGACACCCTGCCTCCCCTTCCCCGAGGCAACCTTCCCGGGGCCACCAGCTCCCACCCAGTCACACAAGTGCTGACACGCCATGTGGCCTGTCCAGAGCCAAGCTCCCGTGCCCCCCACAGGCTGGACTTCAGATGCCCCTTTCCCACATCTGGCCACTGCTAAACCCTGACTACCCCTTGGGCACTCTCGCCCTCTCTGCCCGCTGGAGCCACCCCTCTGCCAGTGTCTGTCCCTCTCTGAACCACAGTCTCAAGTTTAAACAGGGTGGTTCCAAGGCTAATAAGCGGGACCCCCGGTGGGAGGAGAGTGCTTCGCACGGTGGCTCAGACTGGTTACAGTGTAGGGGGCTGGGGGCAGACTGAGGGGACCATGGTGTCCTGGTTCCCAGGCTGAGGACACTGGTCGGTCCAGATGGCACGTGGTACCATACACCTGCCAGCCGGTGGGTGACAGAGTGCAATTTGATAGCTGTTGGTGAGCGCGTTTCCCTGGCTGTCACCCAGGCTGCCTGTGACGCTGTGGCGCCATCTGCTCTTGCCAGGGACCGCTATCATTACGTGTCCGCCTGTCAGACCGTGGTCCCTAGGCCTGGTCCCCTTTGCACTTTTTACTCAAAAAGCTGCCACTGTGGGGCTCACGCTGAGAGTTCTGCCAAGAACAGGAGGCGGCTTCTCAAACGCTCTGTGGTGTTAAAAACGCACCTCAGGCAGCCGCCTGGAGAGGGTGCGGAGGCTGGAGGTGCCGAACAAGCCAGACCTGCAGCCCGGGAGGCGCGGCCCTCGAGAGAACTCGCACTGCCCAGGGATGTCCCAGAATAGCACTGCAGCCCCGTCCCCAAGGTCACTCCCCTGTCCCTGCAGCCTCTTCCCTGACCCTGCCCTGGGTCTGAGGTCAGCCGTGGGGAGCAGACTAGGATGGCGGAGGGAGCCCCAGGAAGAGGCGTCTGGAGGGAGGGAGGCAGTGGGTGGGGCCTCGGTGCCTGGCTGCAGACAGGACGGAACCTTGTAATGGAACGTGTGACCTCGCAGCAACCAGAGTGGACGGACGGCAGAGCTGAGGCGCACAGACCCACAACCTGCCGCGCGGTGGCCGTTAGCAGCAGCGAGGAGACCGCCCACGTCTACCTCTCTCTCAGGCCTGGAGGCCTAGGGGCCAGCCCTGCAGCCTAGGCCGAGCAAGGTGGCTCTGGCGGGTGGACCTGCAACTTCTGCTCCAGCACGGTGGGGCCATGCCACACCAGGCCGGGCGCAGCACCAGGCCCCAGGCCAAAGCCTGTGCAGAGGGGTCTCGGGATTGGGCCCTGGGGCAGGTGGGCTCGGGCCTGGAAGGGCAGGGCCTGGTTCCAGGGTCCAGGAGGCTGAGGTCTGCCCACAAGGAGGCACAGTTGAGGCCTGGGCACTCCCCTGCCCCTCAAAGCCTGGGGTGGCTGGCACCCGCAGGGGCTGAGTGCCCTGGAGAAGCCCAGCAGCCAGGAGGGGCCAGGAGGGGTGCACTCGCTGAAGTCAAAGATCCGCCACAGAGGAGGAATTTCTCTAATTCCTACACAGCTGGGGAGCCCCCAACAGAGCCAGAGCAGGCCCCTTCCTCACAGAGGGGGGTGCAGGCAGCTCTGCCTCTGTCCTGCCCCCACCCTGCCCAGGCCTCGCCTCGCTTTACTGCCTGAAGGCTGGGGAGTGTGTGGGGGAGAAGCCAGTATGAGGAGGGCTATAGCTCCCCCCCAGCAGGGCCTGTGCTGGGGAGACAGGAAGCACCCCCCGGCCACTGGCCCCTGACGCTGGTCCCTCTTTTGCTCTGACTGCCACCCGCCGCCTCCACGGCAGCCTGGACTCTCTCCAGGGCTGGACTCAGGGCCCAGACGGCGGCTCTGGGTGGACCCACGCAGATGAGGTGCTGAGTGCAAACCTGTCTTTTTCTCTCAGCCTCCAGGTACCTCGCCTCCAGCTGTGGGAACCAGGGGACAATGGGGAGTGACAAGCCAGGTGGCGGGTGGCCGTGGTGGCCCTATGACATGCCTGGTGGAGGACATGAGCAGACAGGGTATCTGGTCTGCTGGCCAGTGAGCTCTGTACGATCCTCAGTGAGCAAGGACAGCAGGGAGCAGAGCCTGGGTCCTGCCAGCCAGCCAGGTCAGCTGTAGGGATCAGAAAGACAATCGGGTGTGCCTTTCACCACGGAGGCCCCAAGAAAGGCTCAAAGCACAGAGGCCACCATGCGGGGCCAACCAAGACAATGCAGAGCGGCTGCGCACGAGCCCCCTGTGGCGCCGTCTGCCCCTGTGGAGTAGGCAGAGAACGGAGGGGCCCGAGAACCCTGCCCTCAGCTGTGCCAACAGCTGTGTGGGGCCCACAGACCACGTGCACTGTTGCCACGCGGCTTCACGCTCTGGGGATCGGGGGCCGCCAGAGTGGGGGCTGCTGAGAGCAGAGGGGGCAGGCGCAGGCTGGCCTCCCTGCACCCGCTCCTCCCTGAGGCCGCGGAGGCCCAGACCGGGAGGTCGCGGGAGAGGCGGGAAAACAGGCGCACGGGCAGTGTGGAGCCACGGCCTCCGGGCCCCAGCGCCTTCCCTCCTGGGGCACCAGCCCTCCGTGCCTGGAAGGGGGCAGCAGGTGCCCTGAGTCCTGCAGACAGAGGCTCTGGGGGGCGCTTGGGGGCTCCCCCCGTCCCTTCGGGCAGTGCGGCAGGGTGTGGGGGGCTCCCGGGCCTCTGCAGTCCCGACCTGCCTGCGACTTTCCCCTTTTTCTCTTTAGACAGAAAAGGAAGAAGGTAGAACTGGACTGAAACCATCCTGTTTTTCGAGTTAACTTATACCACAAGCGAGCCCAGGGCACTTCCTCCTCCTGGGCCTGCTTCCCCAGGCTGCCGCCTGCAGACACAGCTGGAAGGCGTTGCCCATGCGACTCGGGGCGCAGCGGCCCCAGGTGTTCACTCGCCCGGCTCATTTACCATACCTGGCTCATCTCCTCTGTCCAGGAGCGAACAATGAAGAATCAGGGGCCGCCCAGCCAAGCGAGAGCCGCCGCCTGCAGGGGCCCTCCCTGGGGACACGGGCCTCAGGGGCCTCCGAATCAGCGCCCTGCCTGCTGCTGGAAGCCGCCCACACGGGCAACTCACTGGGCCAGGCCCTGGGGCTTCCTGACCCCGCCGGCAGGAGCCTCACCTGCACGCAGGAGGGGCCTGCTGCCCCCGTCGCCGTCACCACCCCCGCCGGGCCGGCTGCAGGTCTTGGAGAGCTTGTTGGCAGACACTCGGTAGAGGACCCCTCCGATGCAGCGGTAGCCTTTGCTCCGCCACCGAGGGGAGCCCGGCTGGGTTCTCCCCACCCCAACGGCAGGACGCAGGCGGTTCAGCACCAGGGACCTGCAGGGACAGGGAAGTGGCCGTCAGCCGGGTGCTCCCCTACCTCCCACACGCAGGGGTGCAGGTGCCCCTGACCCCACCAACCAGGCGGGATCCTGTGAGACCCTGGTGGTCCACGGGGAGGGGACATGCACACCCCCCGGACATGACCACCAGGGCACACCAGGAAGTCCCTGATGCCCCCACTTAGTGGCGCCCCCCGCAGGCCCCAGGCTCAGGGCTGCCTGGGAGGCACCAACCGAGGCCCACCCACTCCCCCTAGCTGCCCCTAGCGGCCACACCCGCGGGCTGCCACAGGGATGAGGGGCCTGGGGGCCGGACACGTGGAGACCAGCCGGCCTCCAGACTCGACAAGGGCATGGGGCTTTACCCCTCGGGGCGAATTTCAGCAGCAACTTGTTTATGCAAATTGAGCTTAATTCTGTGTCAGCTCGGACTCTGCTTATAGTGCTGTCACTGTGGAGTCCCCGCTACCCGCACCCCACTGGCAAGTCTGGGCAAAGGGGTGCTGGCTAGCCCCATGTGCACATCGCCGCGACCTGAAGACGCCCCTAAGAGCAGGGGCCTCCGTGAGGAGGTGCCGCTCGGGCCCGGCGGAGAGCTGGCTGAAACGGCAAGGCGAGGGCAGAGGCCCAGACCCTGTGGCACCTGTCCTCGGTGCCCGCTCAGGCCCAAGCTCTGCAGGTCTCTCCCCTCGGAGGCTCTCGGACCCCACCTCCACCTCACGCAGAAGGGGGTGGCACCCGGGGACTGTGGTCTGATGCGTGAGTGCCGAGGGCGGCTGGGCCGGCCTGGGTGTCCAAGCACACGGGCACCACGGCAGACCTGCTCTCGGGCATGGCTCAGCCCTACCACTCAGCTCTGCCCCCCCAGGCCTCGATCTCTCCATCTGCAAGTTGGGAGTAAGTCCTGCCAGCCTGCAGCCTCTGAGGGCCCGCTAGAGAAATAACGTGTGCAAGTGAGCGGCGCCCAGGGGACCCGAAGCTGCAGTGTAAGTACAAACGCCAGGCGGGGAGCGCTGAGGCCGCCGCTCGCTGGAGGCACTTAACCCAGTTTCCTTTAATTAAAATTCAAGCTCACAGACACCGATCTTGGCGGGGACAGTCCCACCAAGGGGCCTGGCCACTCAGCCCTGGCTGTCCGTGCCCCACAGGCTCCAGCTGCCCTGCACAGGGCACGCCTGGACAGGGGGGCGGGGGGGGCCACCAGACCGCGGGGCTGGCCTCAGTCCCTGGGGCATCTGTGAGGCCATGAGCAGGTATGCTAATGGAGGGGCGGCCACTCTTCTCGCACGCCCTGCCAGACCCTTGCTGCAGGACCCGTCAGCCCTGGACACTCAGAGGGGGCTGTGGACCCTCTGCCTCAGGGTGTGGCTGGGCCAACGTCCTGATCCTCACAATCCGGACCTGAGCCCAGGCCAGCGGCCACCACAGCTCGCTCAGCCCAGGCTGACGGGCTCCAGCCACGCGCCCTGCTGTCAGAGCCCTCAGCGGTCTTGTCTCCCGCCCACAGCTCTGGTCATCGTCATGGAGTGGCCACCACCCCAGGCCTCTGACAGGCTTTGCACAAGGTAACGGGCTGCCAGGAATAAGGACCCCACTCTTAGCTGCCTCTTCCCGTGAAGGGCCCCCCTCTTCTGGACCAGCACTCCTACTGTCCTCCCCCACCCCCCCACCCGCCGACCCACAGAGCAAAGCCTGAGGGGCAGGTGGGCAATGAGGCACGTGCCCCACCTCCCACCTGGGGCCCTGACTCCCGGGAGCCCAGCCTTCCAGAGGCGTGCAGCTGAGGCCCCAAGGCACAGCCACACCCAAAGGGCAGCCACACGCGAGGTGGCCTCCTCAGAAGGAGCTGGAAGATTCAGGGCAGAGCGTGTCTGGCCCAGAGGCCCAGCTCGACGCAGAAGAGCCTCGGCCTGGGGCTGTCCTGGTGGGCACTGAAGAGCACGCACCCCCCAGGGAGAAGCTGGCCATCGCCACCTTCCAGTGTATTGGTAGCTACGGGGCCCACGACACCTCCTTCCCAGGACGCTGCTAAGTGTTCCCCACCGTGCTACTACACAGACCTGTCTCCCTCCCCCCCGCACACGCACACCACGCCCTGGTTCTGAACGTAGTCACGGATCCTGGGCCATCGGGGAGGAGGGGTGGAGAGGCGTGACAGCCACCCGCTCTGGAGCTCTGGCTCTGTGCCATGGTCTGTGCACCTGCATGCGCCCAAGAGTGCTCTGGCCCCCAGAAACAGTCCCGGGACCCCGGGCCTCCAGGGGCACATTCAGGACCCTACGCGCTTCGTTGGGAGAAACATAGTCCCATGTGGTGTCGTGGGCTGCCTGGAGGAGGTGGATGTGCCCGTGGAACTTGGGGAGGGCTGGCCAGGGCCTCGGGGAAAGAGCCCACCTGCCCGCGGGAAACAGGCCCGGCCTGCAGGTGCACAGGGCCACCTGTGCCTTCCCCTCACCGCGGCTGGTCCCCTGGCTTTAGACCTGTGGCCGGGCAGGGACTGGAATTGCAAGCTCGAGACGCCTGCCCAAACCACCCTGTCGCTTCTCGTTGCTGCGGGTGTCACAGCACTCCAGTAAACTGTTACCCTAATGGAGAGACAGCCTTCGGGAACGAGCTGTATTGAGAAGAGGGGATAAAATTAACGCGATAATAGCAGGGCCAAGGACCCGGGGACGCGCCGGCCCTCACGGCGAGGGCCCTGCAATTCCTTTTCTGCAGCGGGAGCCTCAGATCTAAAGGCTTCTCCCATCCGTCCGGCTCGCCCATGCCGCCAGGAAATTTCATTAACGCTGGAAAATAGGAAAGGTATTAAGCGTGGATAATGAAGGCCAGGGAGGGAGCCGTGCCTTAAGATGGTCCTCTTTCTCGCCTTTGTAATGGGAGGCATGAACTTTCCCTTCAAATCCATTTCTAATCCATTTGAAATACTACAGCAAATTATCTTTCCCTCAGCCCGAAAGCGGCCAGCCAATTTACTCCGAATAGAAGTGACAATGCCCCAGGATTTATCGCCATAACCTTGACTACACCAGGGTGAGGGCTGGGCCTCCTCTCACCTCCCCGGGGGGGCGGGTAAGAAGGACGAGTAGGGGGAGATAACATTTTAAATGAAAAGCAGTGGTAACGGAGAGAAAGACACACAACATCACAAAAGTGGGTTTAGAAAGAACTGCCGTCCCCATGTCCACTGCATGGTGAGCAGCTAGAAAGTTCTCGGCCTGGGGCTGCCCCGCCGGCCAAGGGGCTCTCCGCCTGCGCTGCCCTTCCCGGGCGTGGGGGCCGGCGGCGGGCCCAAGGCAGGCCACGCCAGGAGGAGAGGTGGAAGGTCCCAGGCAACAGGGGCCTAGATGGGCACATCAGGGTCTGGACAAGATAGGGGCTCTCCCTAAGGAGCCAGGGGCCACTGCAGGTGTGCCTGCTGTTGGGCATCTCGCCCACTCTGGGCACCCATGCTCCCTGCTCCCTGAGCCCCAGCACTGCACAGGGCGCCCCTGCCTGCCAGGCCTGCATGGCTGACGTGGGCCCACTCGAGGCATCCACACCCACGAAACCTGGCAGCCGGGGCACAGGTATGCACAAGAGAAGTGGATGGGCCCACGGGCTCCCCACCACCCTGCCCACCCGGTGACAGTCTGACAAACAGCAGGCCCTCCGGAGGTCTGTGCTCTTCCGTACCCCCGGCCCTGAGTAAAGGCCCAGGGAGTGGCTTGCTCCTGACCAAGGGCAGACTCAGGTGCAGGTAGGCCCCAGGTGAAGGAGGCGGCCTCGCCCCAGAGGCCCTGGGAGCAGTCTGACGGTGGACTCGGGACGCCCTGCGCAGCCCCTCCCTGCCCGTCCTGCTGTCACTGATCGGGTAGGGCTGCAGGACCACACTGGAGCTCAGGGGACCCCAGCCCCCGACTCCACTTATGCAAACTTGGAAAGTTTTCCAAGGCCTTGCACAGCACAGTGAACCCAGCTCTGCTGGCAGCTGGGCACTGTCACATGGATCAGAAAGGGGGACAGACGCCCCTCCTGGAGGCAGGGCCAGCACCAGGGACCCTGCACCTGGACCAGTAGTGCTACTGTCCCACAGTGAACCCCCTTGGGCACGGGGGCTGCAGCCACATCCCACGCTGGAGGGGCCAAGGCCGTGGGTGGGAGGACACAGGACCAGGCGCAGTTGCCGCAGTTGCCAGGCTCCCGTCGGCCGGGGCAGGGTCAGTCTGTAGCCCGGGGTCCAGCAGCCTCCAGGCCAGGTGGCCCGGGGGGTGGTGACTGGGCAGGAGGGCAGGCTGGCTGGGGGGCAGAGAAAGCAACTGGGGAAGCGGTTTTCAGGAAATGGAGCGAGGTTCTGCGAAGCTTCCAGGCGAGTGGGGAGTGCGCTGTCAGCAGGAGGCGGAGGTGGCTCTGCACAGCAAATTCCAAGTAGGTCAGGCCCAGCCGCCACCGTGACAGCCGCTCGGAGCGCACTTTCCACGGAAACGCTGACGCTGGCGGGCGCCGCACAGGCCTGCGAGGGGCCTGGCCCTGGCCCTGCTCCCCCAGCCCTGTCTCCCCGCCCCCTGCCCCCAGGCCAGTCCAGCCTGTGCCCACGCTGCCTAGCAGGGTAGAGGCTCCAGTCCCCAGGGCAGAGGACAGCTCCAGTCTCAGACGCTTCCAGCTCCAGGCCAGCACAGAACAGGGCCCCTCATCTCAGGAGGCCCCAGGCTGCTGGGTGATCTATCGGGTGGTTCTGGGCGGTTCAGAGTCCCTCAGGTGAGAGGCAGCCAGGCGCAGGTGTAATGAAGGTGACTAGAGCGAGTGCCACAAGGGTCTGAGAAACGGGGCTCAGTGGCCGAGGACCCAGCAGATGGCAATGGCCTCACGATGACTGTGGCCACCTGATCTCACAGAACCTGCCCCTGAATGTGGCCTACGGCCAGCTCCCGGGGCTGTGGCACCCGCAGCCGCTCCCCTGCAGCCACCTGGCTCCCTGTGCCCCTCCCGCCCGTTCCCAGCCACCTCCGGTGGAGGCAGGCCAACTGCTGGGCTTCCTAGGACACACCCTCTCAAGGCGAGCAGGTGGACCTGGGGGTCATGGGGATGTGGCGGCTGTGTGACCTGCAAGGGCGGGGACAGAACGACCGCGGAGAGGGCTGAGCACCTAAGTGGACGTGGAGGGTGGGGGGCGGTGAGGGCAGGTCACCTGAAGGCATCGTCAGGTGCTGCTCCTTCCCGAGGGAGCCCCGCACCCCATTTCTCCCTGGTAACGAACAGAAGAGACTTGGGGCACCCCGGCCAGCTGGCCCGCTGCGGGCGACACTGATTGTGCTGCGTCCACTATAAACACCGCGGCTCCGCCGTGAGGAGCTGGACTATTTCATGTGCTCACATCTATTCAATTGGAATTTCGATCAATGGATGCATTACAAGCTTTCCCTTTAAGAGCGTAATAAACAACAAGATGGAAAGTAAAATTCTCCATAAAATGACACTTTTAAAAATCCATTTCAGCTGAAGCTATTGGTGTTTTGTACGTTAACTGCAAAAAAGAGGTATTATTTGGGCCTCAATGGCCCATAATGGCCCCACTTGGGAGCGCAGAGTTCAGATCGAGGGGCAGAGGGGCTGCGGGCCCAGGACTGGGGTGGGGCCCTCTATCCTCTGCACCCAGGTGTCACCGTCCGGGCTGGCCCATGGCAGCTGGTGAGGGGCAGGGCTGGCCCTTCTCGCGCTCCCCACCACCTCTCTCCCTCACTCCCTTCTCTCCCTCCCAGGTCCCCGTTCCCTCTCGTCCCCATGCCCCAGACCTGCTCGCTGACCATCCCTCTGACCCTGAAACGTGAGCTCCTGAGGCAGCCCCCCGACCCAGGCCCTCGCCCCACGGGGTCCCCGCTGGGCACAGGCTGACAGACGGATGGACGACTCAGACAGCAGGACAACCCCAGCAGCACCCGCTGAGCTCTCTGGGAGACCTCAGGAGGGCCGGGCCTGGCCTGCACCAGCCCTCCCGAAAACAGCACAGTCCTGAGAACACCCACGGGGCATCGTCCCCCAGGCCAGGCTTCAGGTCCAGGCTGAGCCTCGACATTCCCTCCACGTCCCAGCCTGGGCCCTGGGGACACTTCCTCAGTCTGGACCCTCACGGCTGGACCTGCCTTCCCACCTGTCCACACAGGAACCCCTCCACTGTGCCCTCGATCCAAGTGACTTGTGTCCCTGCTCAGATCCTCATCACCAAGGAAGAGGAGACCCAACCCAGACAGCACCCTGCTGAGCCCTGGTGGCCAGTGCCTGCCGCCCCCGCTCTAGCGGGCGCCTCTCGCTCCTTGAGGCCTCCTATCTGCCTGGTGACCCGTGTCGGGGCCTGTGTCTTCGCACTCCGCGTTGTCAGCTGAGGTGCCCATGGCCTGGCCCCACCTGGATACAGCCCCCTGCTCTGGGTGGCAGGCCCTGGCTGCTGGCACCCTGCCTGCACTCCGTCCGTGCCATGCCCCCTGGCCACGCGGGCCTGTTTCCAGCCCCGCGGCCACGGCCACTATCTGCTCTGCTTGCACCTGCCCCCACCTGGAGCAGCATTCTCGCCCCCACCGCTCTGGTGACCCCCAAAATATTCACGCCTGTGAGTGTGTCATGAAGGAGCCCCAAGCCCCTGGATGCTGGAGGGCAGTCCAAGCCAGGGGTGACCGACAAAGTAGAAACATAAGAAGACCCAAAGCAGGTATCTCGAGTGTCACCACTACCTAAAAGACTCATGAATTCCCCCGGAGGGTAAAGGGGCCGGTGGGATGTCCCCTCCTGGGACTGCACAAGGAGAGCAGCCCGGCTCCCCTGGGACAGACTACTGTTCTCAGCGAGATGCCAACAGTGGCATCCACGTGAACAGCAGGGAAGACCCCTGAGGTCAGAGGGGGGACAGGCGGGGGGACAGGCAGCAGACTGCAAAGTGAACACACAGCAGCATCAACAGCCGTCCAAGATGCTAGCAAGACCCGCTGGAAAAGGGACGCAGACAGAAACAAAGGGAAACGCTGCACAGGCGTCCCGGCGCCGTGCAGAAGCCGCAGAACACCCCCTGCAGCACCGAGGACTGGGGACCAGCCTCGCCAGCTCTCCCCAGTCCGCGTGCGGCGGTGAAACGTGAGAAGTATAAACGCAGTTTGGCTGGCTGGGGAAGGCTGAGACGCGGCCGGCACTGCTCTGGTCACCCGGAAGGACACACGTGCAGAAGAGAGGGGGAGGACAGGGGGACAGCAGAGGTGAGGGTGGACGCGGGCCCGGGAACAGCGGCGTCTCCGGGACAGGGCTGCGCGTCAACAGAACGTGCAGCTGGGAGGCGGCCAGGCACCCTGACCCCTACCTCTGACCGCAAGCCAGAGAAGACCACAGGTCCCCGAGAAGGACCGCGGGCTGGAACGTGAGTGCTAACCTAGTCCACTCTCCAGAAGAAAACACGACCTCGGCAGGCACACCTTTCTGAGACCGGGCAGGAGAGCACCAGGCACAGGAAAAAGGACCGATGAGTCACATGTCGTCGGAACGCCAGCCCAGACCGTGAGGAGCTCAGGGAAGAACGTACCGATGGCATATAAAGGACGCCGGCAAATCGATGAGAAATAAAGCGACACGGACATGGGCTAGGACAGAACGACAGCGGGCCCCAAGTGTCTCCACGAGGGCGCGTTCGGACCAGCCTGGCTACAAAGGAACCACAGCCCAGCAGGTGCCAGTGCGGCCACAGTGCGAAGCGCTCAGACCGCTGTGCCAGTGCGGATGGGAGTGGCCACCGCGGACACTGGCCCATCTGCTGCAACACAGCGTCCGCCCACCCTCTGAGCTGGCCATTCCATGGCATCAGGGGTTCCTGGTCACTTGACGACAGGACCGAGAGCAGCGAAGGCTAGAAATAACCCCAGTATCCCCAGGAGCAAAACAGATGACCCGCTGTGTCTGCACGGAGGGCAGGATGGAGCCAGGGAGAGCGAGCCACCCGCCCCTACTCGGCAGGGCAGCCCGAGCAGAGGCACCGCATCCCAGTCGGCTCGGCCACCTGACACGTCACAAGCCTGCGGCTTAAACAACAGAAGCTGCTTTCCTCACAGTTCTGGAGGCCGGAAGTCCAAGGTCAAGGTGCCAGCAGGCTGGTTCCCAGTGGGGCCTCTCTTCCTGGCTGGCAGACCAGATGGCGCCTCTCGCAGTGCTCACATGGTCTTGCCTCTGCATTTGCAGAGAGAGCTCTGGTGTCTCCTCCTCGCACAAGGACACCAATCCCACAGGAGTAGTTAGGGCCCCGCCCTGATGACCTCATTTAATCTTAATTACCTGTGTAAAGGCCCCACCTCCAAATATAGCCACACTGCGGGTCGGAGCTTCAGTCCCTAACAGATGCTGAGCAAAATAAGTTAGCCCCGAAACAGTGCCTCTGCATGATTCCATCTGCACGAAGCTCGAGAACTTCGCGATGGGGCCAGTGTAGCCCGACAGGCTAGAGGAGGGGCCCCCTGCGGGATGCGCCCACCCTGACTTAGGTGGTGGGTATACAAGATAAAATCTGCAGAACGGACCCCTGAAGACACAAACCACGAACGTTGTGCAAGGGGAAATCGAAGAGGAAGCCGAGCACAGGAATGAGCACTTGCTCCTGGTGGACTTGCCGCAAGGTGAAGGCGACACTGTCAAACACGGGAAAAGCCTGAATATTTAATAACTGGTCCCGAGGCAACCAAGCAACCACTGAACACAATTAAATTTGAACTTTAACCTTACACCATGTCCCCAAATAAATACCCGGTAGCTTAGTTTCAAATATAAAACTTGAAGCCATAGCTCTAGAATAAAATATAACGGAATTCACATAATCTGAAGGAGAGAGGGGCTGTTCTAAGCAAGTCAATGCGTCCTAAGACAATGACAGATTTAAGGACACAGAAAAGTAAGCATTCTGTTAAAAATCCTCAAATGAAACTGAAGGACAAAATTGAAATTGCAAAAAAAATGTATAATCTGTGAAAAAAGGGTAGCACTGGGGACCTAGACTCTTCAAACGTGTAAGAAACAGACCAGAGGCAAATGGACAGTGAGCGTGAAAAATGCTGAACTCAACAGAGGGCAAGAACAAAGCTGAGACTGCACAGGGCAGCATTCTCCTCCCCCGAGGAGACCTCCCGCCCTGCGGCCAGACCCCAGATGGGCCCATCTGGATGAACGAGCCACTGAGGTAGGCAAGAAGAGGGGCGGTTTCAACCTCAGGCCTGATGGGGACCAGACTGGTGTCGCCTCCTCCAAGAAGCCTTCCAGGCTGCAGACACCAGAGGGCAAAGGCCATCTGTGGGAAATGGAGGCAGCACCGAGTCAGAGTGGGTACCTGAACACTCCTGTGGCTGACGCGTAGCAGGGACCTCGCCAGAACGTGCTGGCACCCACTAGGCAGAGGGCGGGCCAGGTATAAAGCACTCAGGGTGGGTTGGGTGGCCACGGGTGGTGCAAAGTGCTGAATTCAAGGACCCCAGAAGGCAGATAGGCACAGGCACCCTTCCAGCCCCGCCCACACGCGCACCCCATGCGGGGCGGGGCCGGGAGGTAGGCGGGGCCACAGATGGAGTGGGGCCTGGAGTCGCGCCCCAGCCCACCCTTCCCCCAGAGGAGCCTGGCTGGCAGAGGGGGCAGAGCCCAGGCCATAATTTATGCTTCCCCGCCTATGCTTTATGGCTTTCTTAACTCGGCTCCCGCTACTATTAATGTAGTTAACGCTGAGATTACATCTATTTTCTGGCGTCGGGAGGTGATTTAGTGAGGCCACTTTTCCGGCGGAGGCGCCCGCACTGCTAAATCAAGCGCCTTGCCAATTAAGTGCTGACTTGGGAAGTGGGCACAATCTTAACGGACGTCTGACCACAAATTAGACCGGGCTCCTGACTCTGGGGAGTGCGCGGGGCAGCCACGGAAACCTTGCTGACTTCGAAGAAAGTCGGAGAAAAATAAAACCGCTCTGCCCCCGCCTGCTGGCTCTTGGTGCAGAGCCAGCCTCAACAGGGGCTGGGGTCCAGGCCCCACCTGGCTGTGGTGACTGCCCTGCGAGTGAAGGAAAGTAGGGGTCATGCGGCCCGTCCCCACACAGAAGTGTCTGCAACTGGGAGCAATTAAAATGACGTTCAGATGTGCCCGTGATGCCTGACCCATTGCCCAGTCTGCACCCGGGAGTCTGCACAGGCCCTTGGACAGCGCTTCAGCAACCTGGTCCTTGTCGGAGCCCAGAATGAGGAGCGAGGGCCCCCTGGAGGAGAGGCTTGCCCAGAGTCCATCTCAGAGGACACACAGTGGCAGATCTGGGGGAGGCAGGTACAGAAGGCAGGGAGGGAGGAGAGAAGGTAGCCGCCAGAGCCTTGATGAGACAGGCACTCCCAGGGCCCAGGGCCCCCTTGGTGCCCCCACACCCCACGGGAGTCTCCCGGTCAGAGGGCCCATTAACGACGTGAGGCAGGGCAGATGCCAGGGAGGGCCGGGACGAGGCGGTGGCCAGGCCACCTGAGGCTGGCCAGGAACCTGAGAGGGTACCTGCTTGTAAGAGCCCTTGGCCATGGTCCCCAGCAGCTGAGTGGCCTCAGACCCTGCAGCCAACACAGGGCGCCCGTCTTCCTGTGTCCCCAGACCTGCCTCTCTTGCCACCTGCAGAGGCCCTGGCCCAGTCCTGAGACTGAGTGAGGTTTTGGGGCAGTATCAGGCTGGCAATTGACATATGTGAAGAGTTAAATGTGATATTGATGATCTGAATGGTACTTTACAACCACCTCTAAAACCAGGATAAAAGTAGTGTTTAAAATAGTGTTTGACTGTGCCAAGGGCAGTATTTTTAGTTTTCTCTGCTCTCCGTTTCCAGGAACATCCAGGAGCACCAGTGCGGACACACGAGGGCCCAGGTGCTGGCAAGGTGTGGCCAGGAGGCACGGGCGCAAGCCAAGGGCAATGTCCTGGGGTTTCACTCCCGAGGCCCCCGCCCAACAGTCCTGCTGCTTTCAGAACGGAAGGGACGTGCTCTCCAGGCCGTCAGGCCCACCCTCCGCCCTGAGCTGCAGGACTCCACGGTGGTGGCTGTCTTACGGGGCCCTGCATGGCCCTGACCACTGGGGCTGGAGCAGCGAGGGGGAGGGAGGGGGGCGGCCTGGGCCGCAGGGGACAGCGGGCAGGAGCCGTTCTAGAGCAGGAGCAGCACGGAGTGACGCTGCACGGCCTGCGACTGCCCAGCGGGCCCTGGGAGCCCGGCGCTGCCACGTCTCCTCGCGTCCTGCCTGCGCTGGGAAGCCCGAGGCCTCCCTGCTCCTGGCTCCCCACGCCGAGAGGAAAAGCAAGAGCACCAGGCGCCGGGAGCAGGGCAGGGACGCGCATGTCTGTGGAGGGAGAGCGGGCAGGTGAGACACACGGACGCCTGGAGGCGGCGGCGGAAAAACACGGGGCAGAGAGCCTGGAGGAGGGGACAAAGGCTCAAGAGCCTGAGAGACACAGAGGCGAGACCAGCAGGACTCGGGGCTGGCCAGATGGCGAGGACTCTCCCAGCGAGGGCTTGTAGCAGAGCCCAGGACAGTGGAGCGGAGTGTGCCGAGCCCCACTACCCCCAACCTCGGCCCGGGCTCTGCCAGGCACCTGCGACCTACCAGCATGACCCTCAGGGACACAGACAGCAAGGACATGCCCTGGGCCAGCAAGCTCCAGGCCAGCTCACCGTGGGTCCAGACCAGAGAGGCAGGTGACCAGCCTTAGTGACGGGCAGCTCCTGGCCTGAGACGGAGCACATGGGACCTCCAGTGTCTGCCACCTGCAGATGAAGCCCGGATGCTGGCTCTCACGTGGTCTCCTCACAAATCCTCTGGCTACAATGCCTGTGACCCCACACCCCACACCAGCCATCCCCACAACTGAGGGGAAGCAGTGGAACAAACACCATTAAGGAGCGCAACTGTCACAGGGGCCGTGTGACCATCAGGAGGAAGGGCCAGGGGCTCAGACAGACCAGGAACGGCATGCCTGTCCCACACTACTGCTCCCACGAGGACCAAAGAGGGCTGGGAGCACAGGGGCCATGTGGCAGGCACTAGGGTGGTCCAGCCGAGCGCTAGTCCTGACCCTCTGCAGGGCTGACTGCCCTCCTCCGTCATCGCAAGGGGCCATCCTAGAGCTGCACGCACAGGTGAGGACAAGGACCGAATGAGCGAGCAGACGGCGGTGCCCAGCTGCCAAGGGCCCGACGGCAGAGGGGCTGGGGTGCGTGCGAGGGCGCCAACTTGCCGGCCCACACGGGGTGGCTGTTCGACACGAGCAGAGGACTCTGGGAAACCATGAAAGGGGGAGGAAGGCAGAGGGCTCATCTTGGACTATACACCAGCTGGACCCTGGCACCCAGGGCGCTGTCTGCCAGCAGGGGGCTGGGCTATGACGATCTGGGTTCTGGACGAGGCTACAAGGGGAGACCGGCGTCCTGCACAGAGTCCCGGCCAGGCCGGTTCTCCGTCACCTCCCTCTCCCCGCAGCCCTCCCCAAACCCTGCCTGAAAGTGCGGGTTTCAGGCGGGTGCTCCGCCAGCCACAGGAGCACAGGAGGGAGGACGCTCAGCTCTGCTGCCATGAGGCCGCTGACAGCTGAGAGGCCGGCCTCCCTCCGCAGACAGAGATAAATAAACCACCACGGCGCGCTTTGAACCGGCCTCCAAATTAAGAGTTGCATCTTTGCTGTCAGGACCCCGCCAGCAGTTTCCACGGCACCTCCCGTGCAGAAAGGGACTTCAGCCCCTGTATCAGGATGATGAAGGCAGAGGGCCCCCGTGGCACCCCTTCCTTAATGAGCAGCCGAAGGGATCGGTAAGCAGAATCTCACAGGCAGTAATATTTTATATAATCGCCGAGTGGTTTAAATTGAAAACCCCCAACTGAATCAATATTTACTGCATTGAAACGAAATGAATAGTAATAAGTCACTAAGCTCCCTGTCCTGTTTCATAAAATAAAAATTATAAAAATGAGCACAGGCGCACGGAGGCCATCACATTAACTTGCACAGCACTTGGGGAGCCGTAACCGCCTGTTCTCATCAAACAGGACTCTCAAACGCCTGCCAGAGGAGACCTTCCTCGGCGGCACTCGGGGGTCACCCCCACGGCCCTCCCCAGACCTTGCCTGGCACCCGCCGCGTCCTCCCTGGCCTCTGGCCAAAGCCTCAGCACCAAGACCCCTGCTGCGCACGCCTGTCGCCCTCGGGCCAAACTTCCGCTCTCAGCTCTTCACCGGTTTCCTCAAGCCCCACCCGAGCAAGGGGACAGGTGGTGACCCTTGATGGACGCTCCTGGCCAGCTCCCCATGGGGGGAGAAAAGGCTGTTCTCTGGCCAGGCCGGGTGAGGGAGGCAGATGGGGCCCAGCAGATGTGTCCTGGGCTTGAGCACGAAGCAGCAGCCGGCTCGCCCGTGCGGCAGGCCCACGGAGCCCTGAGAAGGCCGGGCCGCCCCTCTGGCTCCAGGACCTCCACGGAGACCTCGGCCTGCAGGGTTCCCGCCACAGCGACCCTGGCAGAGACCAGAGCCAAGTGCAAGCCCGGGGGAACAGCTCCTTGATCGTGTGGCCAAGCAGGCGGCACAGCAGCCACAGGCACAACCCCGAGAGGGCCGAGCCCCTGACCCACCAGCAGACTCTGGTGCAGGAAAGAAAGCCCCCCGTGAGCAGGCCAGGCTGGCGCAGCAAGGGGCGGAGGGCGCCAAGCTCAACATGTTACGCTGCCCCTGCCGAGACCAGGAGACAGACTGCCCATCTGAAGACAGGCAGAGGGCCTGAGACACGGAACGGCCGTAAATAAGCCGCGGTAAGCGTTCAACATCACTGGTCGCCAGGGAGATGCAAATTAAAACCACGAGCCACCCCTGCACATGGAGAACGTGAAAAGCACAGAGATGTCACACCAAACGCTGTGACAGGGACAGAAGGGGCACCGTGGCTGTGGGGCACCAAACGCGGGTCCGCAGGGCACGAGCAGGGCTGGCCGCCTCCGCGTGCCAGTCCCTGAGGTGGCGATGACTCGAGTGTCCCTGGAGAAGACGACGAGCAACTCTGAGATGAGCGCCGAGCGCTGCCCCGGGCCGTGGGGGGCGGGCCCCGGCACTAGGAGCCGGTTTGGGGTCGGGGAGGGAAAGTGCCAGGCGGGCCTGGAGGCTCAGAGACTGACGGTGCCTCATGGAAAAGGCAGGGTGGGGACAAACCCAGGGTTCAAAATGAAGCACAGTGATAACAGGTCATCGCCTGCAGGATAAACCAAGAAGCTGGAATCCACACAGTGATAAATGAGAAAATACAAAGCAGCAGGGGACAGGGGACCAAAGTGCCCTCACAGAAAACGCACCATCAGCACGGAAAGAACGAGGGGCTGGAATGAGCGGGCAGCGCGCCCTCCTCTGGGAACGATAGGCACCGCCCGGCCAAGGTGCACCAGGGCTCCACGCTCCTCAGAAACAGCCCTGGCAACGGAGCGGGGTGTGGTGAGGAGCACGGGGCAGCTCACTGGGCTTCTCTCCGCGTGCAAAACACATACCGGCAAAGGGACCTGAGAAAGGTGAATGCCAGAAACCCCTGGGGACAGGGACCAGGAGTGAGTCTGGGAGCCCCAGGCCCAGGGTGCCCCCCGCCAGCCCCCAGGGCCACGGCTTCCAGGCGGGAGAGGCCTGACACAGGGTTGGGCCCCCGAAGGCACCTGGGGAGTGAGTGGTCACGTGCCCTCCCATACCACCCCGGGGCAGAGAGGAGTCAGCAAAGCCACTCGTCTGGCGGCCCTTGGCCTGCTCTGCCAGGCACGCGCTCGCCCAGGGCAGGGCCAGCTCCCGGAGTTCTAACCCGGGCACCGACAGGCCCAGAAGGTGGCCCACGCCAGATGGGCAGCTCGCCTCGCCTGCCCACTGCCCTGTGAGGGGACCACAGACACCAGGAAGGGCTGGCATGGCCCGAGTCGCCCAGGTGTGGGTGGCGCCTGCCCCGCCCTGGTTGCAGAGGGCCCCTGACCCGCAGGTGCCCTGCTCTGGTTTCCCCAGTGCTGTCGGGCACGAGAGAGAGCAGTAGCCCCTCCTCGGGGCCCGCTGGGCAGGCCCATCCCTGGGGATCATGGGCATGCAGCCCAGGCAACCACAAGCAGGTGAACACCCCTGTCCAGCGGGCCAGAGAGCAGGCACAGGGCCCCCAGAATACTGGCTCCCCGCCCCCACTCTCACCCCTTCCCCAGCACGCCAAGGTGGGCAGAACCCCCAGGCATCCAGGAGACGGGACGGGCCTGCGGTGGGCACCGTGGATCGCAGCCCGCGGGCATCCATGTGGATGCCCGGGCACAGCTCCCGCACTTGAAACGGACGCTGTTCCTGGAACGCAGCCAGTGCGGACTCTGCTGCCCCATCCACCAGTCACCTCAGCGCCTCCGCGGCCATGGAGATGTGCTGGCCTCGCTGGCCCCACGCCACAGGGGCCTTCTCCGCCACTCGGGTGGGTCTCAGCCCTTCCAGCACTCGAGGCTGAAAACTCTGGCCTGGTATCTGCAGGTGGGGCCCCGCCACCCAGCGCTGGGGGGCCCTCACCAGGGCCGGCCACGGAGTAGCCTCGGGACAGCAGGGAGGGCAGTGCCCCTCACTCGGGGTTCACTCCTGCTCCTCTAACTGCAACTGCCTCCAGGGCAGGTCTGGGCCGAGCAGGGCGCACCCCCCAGGGGCTGAACCGTGCCCCCACACTCCATGAGGGAGCCCTCACGCCCATGTGGAGGTGGGCCTTGGGGAGGTAACAGGCCAGAAGAGGGTGCAGGGAGGGCCTGGGAAGGGCTAGGCTCCGCCCAGGCAGACTGCCTGTGCCGCCTGATTTCGGGGTCCCGGCCCGCAGAGCCTCAAGGTGCAACGCGCTGCTAACACTCCAGGCCTGCAGGTCTGTGCCGCTGCCCGACACCGTGACCAGAGGCGCCCAAGAGGCCATGTGGAGCGCCTGGCCATCGAGGAGAGCCGGGGTGGGGCAAGGGGAGCATGTAGGCGCCCTGGCCACCAGGGGGAACACCCGTCCTCGCTCACGAGACGCCACTTTGGAGAAGCATTTCAGAGCCTTCGAAACCACAGCCCAAACTTCGTCAAACCCAGAGATGACTCAAGATTCACCGCGGAGTCACAGAAGTAAAATGAGATGAAGTGAGGCGGCCTGGTGACCGGCAGCGAGTGACAGCTCCACGCGCGGCCGGGACGAGCGGCCTCTGGGCGCAGCTGCGTAAGCACAGCGACTGCTGTCTAGTTCCACCTTCACGTCAAGTGAACTCGGAAAGAGAAAAAAAGCGGCAGGCAGTTTAAGGATATAAGTCACACTTCAGCTTCAGTTCCAATGAATGAACTCGCTGAAAGCCGGTGAAGACACAAATCTCGCAGCAAGAGAAAAATGAAGCCCTCGCTCAGCAAGAGCCTCAGCCCTGGGGTGCCGGCCTCTGCCCGGAGAGCCTGGGCCTGCACACACCCCGAGCCCGGCCGGGCCCCTGGGGCCCTGGGCCCAGTTCCACCCGCAGTCTCCGGGCCACCAGCCACTACCCCTGCACCCAGGAGGCAGCACAGACGTGGCACCGCAGACGCCGCCCCCACACAGGTGCGAGTCCTTCCTGGGAGGGGCCCGCTGTGCCCTGGACCCTCCTGCCCGGGCCACAACAGGCACTTTCCTGGCCAGGGTGGCAGCCACCTCGTGTGCCCCCGGCTCTCAGTGGACAGGCCTGTTCCCAGACACCCTGCCCAGCAGTGCCCGCAGGGTCCAGCGGCTGCTGCCTGGCGGCCTCCCACCTGTCTGTCCCACCTCAATCCCTGGCTGGCCAACGGACCTGATGGGCTGACCTCCTCCTGGCCGGCTCTCTGGGTCACTCCTGGAGTCAGGGCCCTGCTAGGCGTGCCGGCCCTCCCTGCACCTCACGGCCAAACGGAACTGCTGAGGGGAGGGCACGCCCCGGTCACCTAGAACGAAGGCTGTCACGTCACCGCTGCGTCCCACCTGTTGGGCCAATACTAACACAGCACTGAGAGGGGGACAAAGGGTGAGGCCACCTGTGCGACCGTGGGGCACCGGCGCCCGGCAGGGTGGTACACAGTGGGCCACACCACCACACGTCTTGGGCTACTGTGCTGCACATGGGCTTCTAGAGAGGGCAGATGGGCCAAGGACCCCACATTCTCTGCCTTCGTCCCAGACGCCAGGCCTGGGGACAGCGACAGGTGAGAAGAAACCCCAGTCCAGCTGGGGGGACGGCGGAGGCCGCTCAGAGCATCCAGAGATGGTGGGCCCCTCCTGAGAGGAAGCCCGCCCGCTCCGTGGTGAGGGTGGGAAAGGCGAGGGGCCCTGACATGTGGGGTGAAGGCTGCAGTCAGAGTTAGGGAGGGGTCCCCATCCTCGCCCGGGGCAGGGCGCTGTCCAGTCCCTCTCGGGACAGGGGTGGCAATGACTCTGCCACCCTCATAGACTTTCTGATGCCAGGACCCTGGTGGTAGCCACCACCACTATGAGGTGGTCGTCCCTCAGCAGGAGGGCAGGGACCTGCCAACGCCAGCAGCTGGTCGGCAAGGGGCTATGCTGAGCCTGGGGACTGACGTGGCCGTGCTCAGGATGCCTGGGGGCTCCAGACTGCTTCACAGGCAGCAGCCCTGTGGCCTCAGAGCTGGGCGCCGACCCCACGGCCTTCCCGCTTGCCCAGGGTCACAGAGCAGGTAGTGCCCACCAAGGCCCCGGGGCCCCCAGAGCACACATGGCTCCCCTCCACAGTGACCACATACATGTAGTCAGTGTCTGCAGGAGAACGGGGTTCGGGGCCACCATGCCAAAGCTGGCCCTCCCAGCCGCTGGACCGCCTACCTCACCTCCCACCTGCGTCCACCAGCGCCAACCCTGCTCACTGAGATGCCTAGGCCTGCTGGGCCCGCCTGCTGGCCTCTCGGAGAGTCCTCCATCCAGGGTGGGTACACACCAAAGGAGAGCCCTCCGTCCCCGGGCATAGGCCAGCTGGTGGCGAGAGAGCCCTGCTTTCTCCTTGGCCCACACTGGCCTGGGTCGCTCGACCAGCCCAGCCCCTCCCTCTGCCAGGGGAGAGCTGAGGAGCCTGCGGCTTCACGGAGCAGAGGCTGAGGCCGTAGCCAAAGCCAGTCGGCCCCAGAGCCACCCTGGGCCTGCTGACCACACACAGGCAGCCCTGGCCCTGTTGGAGCCGAAGGAGGCAGGCGGGCGGGCCCCAGACTGCCGCCGCCCGGAGACGGGCCCTTTCTGCTGCGTGGACAAGCTGGGCTCAGGTGTGCCCTCCCAACAGCAGGGCCGTGCCACCAGCTGGCAGCCGCTCTGCTGAGAAGGCCACCCCGGCCAGGGCCCAGGTGACCTTGGGTGAAGGAAGCCCAGCTCGCGGGCAGCCATGCTTCTCAGGGCCTCCTGAGCTGCTCAGCCTCAGCACCCCGTACCTACCCCGCCCAGTAGGCCAAGCCCAGAGGCCAGGCCACAATAGGGCCCAGAGCTCTGTGCTCACGGTGTGACCAGCAACAGGCCAGACAGGGCCGGGGGAGGTGGGGGGTGGAGAGAGGCCCCACTGGGCACAGCCCCGACACACACCCTCTGCTGACATCCGGACATGCTGGGGGTGGGCTCGGCCAAGCTTCCTCCCACTGGGAAGGTGCTGAGGCCAGAGGGCACGAGCCGGGGCTGCAGGACCTGGGCCTTCCGACAGCCGGGGCAGCCTGGGGGGCCGGATAGAGCCAGGGCATCCGGGCGTGCACGGCCTGCCCTGCAAGGCAGCTGGCCAGGCACCTCCTTCGCTGGGAAACCTGGGGGAAGCGGTGGCCACACCGGGCTGACAGCAGGGCCTCCCCCCGCAGCCCGCCATCCACCTGGCCCAAGGTGGGACCTTACGCACCTGCCCACACGGCACGCAGGCGCCCTCTCAGCGCCCCCGACCCTTATGACCAGTCTGCCCTCTACCTGATGGGTCTGATGCTTGGCTGAAGGTGCAGGGCAGCTGCCACCTTGGGGGCGCACGCGGCCACCTCCCTCCTACGGGAGCCCTCGACCCTCCGTGCCTGGCATCCATGTCGCTCAGCGACCCAGTCAGGACCCAGCACACTCAGCACGGGCTCAGCTGGCCTCAAACTCAGTGCTGAGGCCGGGACGAGAGGCCCACTGGTGTCTCCCTACTGAGTCACCCCCAGGCCCCCGCTGCACTCCTAGGAGAGGCGGGGACTGGCCAGGGGTGCTGACTGCAGGAGGGGGGCCGGAGCAAGAATCAGTAAATCTGAACCTCATTCATGATGATCTGGGGCTCTTATTAAGTAAATTAATTTAAGTTAATTTAGCTCGATCCTGACTCCCGACCACAGTGATTTAGTGAGGGGGAAATTGCATTAGGAAAGGCCATGCTCACCAGATAGGAGGACGGAAGAAAATTAGACCCACTTAGCTCTGTGAATTAATACGGAAATAGCAGGTGTAAATTTAACCTTACCGAGAGAGCGAAAATTATCTTCATAAATTTGTAGAAATAGCCCCCAAGATGCTTATAAATCTATTTAAAACAAAAATATTACAAAAAGTGCAGTAAAATTAATTTAAAATATACTTCCAGCTATTGCGTCCAGAAAAGTAGGTGACAGAGACAAGTTTCCTATGGAGAAGGGCAGTGGGCACCACTGGCCACTTGGGCGGGCTGAAGCCGGCACATCTGCCGTGGGCCACAGGCTACACCTCCTCTCCCCATGGCCCAGAGCCACGCCATCACTGCCCAGAGGATGGCAGGGCCTGTGGGGGGCTGGCAGGATGGCCCCTACCCAAGACTACAGCCTCTCTCCCAAGGCTATGTGCCCTGGAGTGCCCACTGTACCCAGCTGGAAGCCCACACTGGACCTAGGGGCTCCCACACTGCTCCCCCAACAGGCAGGCTCTCAAAAGGTGGACAGAGGGAGGGGGTCGGTCATTGCCTGATTCCCACCCCAATGACCAAGGCCGTCATCCCCACCTCTGAAGAAAGGGGCCATGCCCCCGCACCGGGCCTCCTGAAGCCCCACGGCTGAGCAGCCCAAAGAGAGGGGCCCCCAGAATCCACCCCTAACACTGCCTCCCTGGCTTCTCTAGCCCTCCTGCTTCTGAGCCCAGGGCACCCAGAAAAGAAGGTAGAGCCGGCCAGCCCTGCGGGCTCTCGGCCAGCAGCAGCCTGGAGCGAGGCCGCAGGACCAGAGCACAGCGGGCAGGAGGGCTGTAGCCTCCCTCTGCCTTCAGCCACCAGACAGACAGCAAGATGGGCCCACAGGTTCCCCAAGGGGGCTGCTCAGGGCCCAGCCTCTCTCACCACGAGGTTCTCCCTGAGGGACATCCAGGCGCAGCTCATGGTGCGGCCCCAACGGGCCACCAGCTCACGGCTGGCTGACACAGGGGTGCGCGTGTGTCTGTGTTTGCATGCGGCACACAGGCCGGCCATATATCTGGGGCAGAAATTGCTGAACAGAACAATCCGCCCACTCCCCAGCCAGCAAACTGTGGAGCAAGCCCTTCAGCGCAGTGAGCCTGGTCCCCTTGGCCCTCAGGCCCCACCCTGCGGCCTTGAAGTCTGCCAGCCCGGTCCCAGGCTCACAGGGGCCTGGATGAGGACCTCCTACCTGGACAGGGAGAGCCGCCGTGTCCGCCAGGAGGGCAGGGACAGGGAGAAGGGGGTGTCATTGAGAGGTGACCCCTGGGTCTTCTTGACGATGCGGTAGCGTGTCTTGATCACTTTGCTGGTGGGAGGGGTCCGCAGGGTGTGCAGGCTGGATGCTGCAGAGAAAACCCAGACACCGGCGGTCAGGGGGGAGGCAGGGACTCCCTGGCACCCTCATTCCAGCCCCACCCCACACACACGTCCCCCAGAGAGCTGGGCGCAGGCCTGACGCCCCGGAGCTCCTGTGGGTAGCACAGAGGCGCCCTCGGGCGGGTCTCAGGAGGCTTGAGATGCGAGCACCCAGCTCCCTCTCCAATGACCCCCAGCGAGTGCCCACACAGATGACGTACTTAATCACTTCAGCGTGATGTATACCCCGGCTTTTCTTCCTGCTGAATGTTTCATGCAATTAACAGGGCTCTGTTCTGCCCGAGCTCCCTTACACGCGATAGCTGGCAGCTTCTCCACAGCTTCACAGGACACGTCTAATTGCCTAACTCTCATAATATGCAGTGCTAACTGCCCAGAAACTAAAGCTGCCATAGCATTCTGGAAAACACAGACGCTCGGCTTCCCCTGACCAGCTCCCCTAAGAGCAGGCGGCCTCGGGCTCCTCCTGTGGCCCTCTGAGCTACAGGCACAGCGCCCAGGGCTTGGCTTGGAAGGGGGCTGCTGGCAGGACCCCAGCAGCAGGTGGCTTCCCACCCCGAGACACACACGCGGGACAGCGCAGCCAGCACAGTCGCTGGGGAGCATGGACAGAGACCAGGGGCACATGTGCCAGGCGAGGCCCCCAGGGAAGAGCACACTCAGTTTCACCGCCCAGGCATCAGCATGAGGGCAGCTGTGATCCCTGGGCCAGAGCGGGCTGGCCCTCGGCTTCAGGATGCTCCAGGAGGAAGAGAAGGACAGTTGCTCAGTGACACCAGACCCTCAGGGCCTTACAATCTCGCTGCTTGGTGCCAGCCCTAGGTGGGGCTGACCACCCGCACTCTGTAACCTGTGCCTGCTGTCCTAGGCCCTAAGGAGACATCCTCCCAGAGACCCCTGACCCAGACAGGAGCCATCCCTGGTCCACAAATAGTTACAGTAACTGTCAGTAAAAACCACTTCTGAACCCTGAACTCAACAGCCCTCCAGCCCACAGCTGGGACCTCCCTGAATCTGCACCTCGGCCCAGACACCTCCTCTCCGGGCTCCCCCCATCCACTGGACTCCACAGTGCCCTGGGGTACCCTGCCTGCCGCCCAGGGAGCAGGAAAACCCAGCCCAACAGGAAACACCGTGCCCTCACAGACTAGGCCACGTGGCCCAGGGACTGCTGGGAGCCGGGGACACCTCTGGCCCAGGGTCCGCCGGCAGAGACCCTCTGCCTCCCTGCCCCTCCCCTCTCCCTCCGAGGGCAGAGGCAAGTGCAGCAAAGCCAAAGGCACAGTGGCATGGCCTGGGCTCCGGCTCTCCCCGAGGGAGTGATCTTTAGCTCTGGGCACCCCCCGTACACTGGGAGGGAGAGAAAAGCCCAGCACACAGTGGGCGTCAGTAAATAAATGTTTGCTGAATTGAATTTTCGAGGTCTACAAGCAAGAAGAGACCAACGAATCAATAACAGCTTGTTCCAACTAAGAACGCAAGAGCGCGAGATTGCCCTGGAGCTGCTGCCAAGCCCCAAGCCGACCTCATGGCCTCCAGCCCCGACAGCTAGACAGCCCACCTGTCTGTGCTCCCCCGCTGCCACCCCCAGCAGCCCCACTATGCCCTGTCTGTGCCCTGCGGGCTCTCACGGAGGCCACCGCCCGCTGCTCTGGGAGGAGACGAGCATGGCACCATGCGGCCCTGTGGCTCAGGGCTGCTCTGCACAGGTGGGGAGGAGGACTGGGCTGGGGCGTGGCCTTCACTCCCCCGTCACCCGCAACCCAGGGAGCCCCAACGCCCAGGGCCGGACCTTCACCCTGCTGCAGGACACTGCCTTCCCCCATCCCTAGTCCCGCAGATGCCACGTCCTCCAGGAAAGCCCCAGTCCCCACTGCCCACAGGACCGGACTCCGCATTCTAGAAAGCTCCCCCCGGCACACAGTGCCCAGGCTAAGTGAGAGCCTCCAGGCCGGGCCCTCAGAACCAGCATCAGGGTTCGCAACTCGCTCCCGCGGGACGCAGGCCCACTGCGAGGTCAGCTTTCCCATCACCCCACTGCACATGGTACCCGAGTGCCACTGCTCAGAGAGCCCAAAGCAGCAAGGCCTCCTGTCCCTACCGTGTCACCTGCTATACATCCTCACCCCAGTGGTCTTGAGAGGCAGAGGAGGGCTCCCCGGCCCCCCACCCACACAGTGGGATGTGACCCCCACAGCCTGGCTCTGTCATTCCACAACGGGCAGCTCAGACACAGGCGGTGGGAACACTGACCATGACCCAGGAGAGAACGGCCCACGGAGCTCACGCCCAGGACACCGAGGACTCAGCAGGGTGGGCAGCTGCGTGGCCTCAGCAGAGCAGGAAGTTCCCTCCCGGGCCTGCTCCCCAGGGGGCAGGGTAGGCACACCCCAGCCCCCCACCGCGGCTTCCCCCACTCCCGCAGCCCCGGCCAGGCAGGGCTCCCGCCCACCCTGCTGCTGGCGGAGGCTCTGTGTAGATAATCGTGTTATTTAGATAGGACGTTGGTTTAATTCCCTTCATTACAGGCTCCCAGGGCTGTAATTTTTCCTCCGCGTGATGTACTCCCCGTGGCACATTTCACTCAAATCGAGCCCTTCGCGCCTTTATTGCCAGCGGGGCCGGGCGCGCGTTATCAGGCCCGCACACACGGCCCTCTCCGCCCCGCGTGCGGAGGTCACTTCTAATGACTAATCGATCTCATTAGCTTTCCTAATTAAAAACTTTACTACCGCGATGGAAGACAAACTGCAGAAAAACTGCTGGCATCGTGTCTGAAGGGCACGCGGGCCCACCCGTCCGCAGGGCCTGGCTCCCCGCACGGCGCCAACCCGGCCTCTCTCCGCTCCCACGTTCGCGGAGCCATGGCGGGGGTGGGGGTGCCTGGAGAGCATCCCGGAGCCCTCCTGTGCCCCAAGACCAGGGTAGCTGTTGGGGACCAGCCGTCAGGCGGCAGAGCCTGGGCATCTGGCTCTGCATGCACTGCCCTCTGTGCCCCAGGGGCAGAAGCAGGAAGCTCACCAGCCCCTCGGGGTCTGGGCAACACGGGGTGGAGAGGAGGAGGCGACATCTGGCAGGGGCAGAGAAGCAGGGGGCTGCGCACTGTCTCCGCTCTGCTCCGCCTGTACAACGCCGGCCCCCGCCTCCCTCTCCGAGCCACCGCAGCAACAGAGCCCGCAGACGGAGGTCACGCTCTCACTGTTTTACTGTGCAGCAGGAGTTGAGAGGGAGTTCAGATTTTTATGGACCTTCAAAGGAAGATAACCAGGAAGAAAACGAGTTACTAATTTCACAACCGTTTAGTAAGAAGAGGAAGCCAGAACTGCCAATGCGCGGAAGAACCGCCTGAGGCCGCCGCGGGCAGAGAAGAATGCCCCCAGAACCGGCCCCACGGGCCGAGCCTGCGGCCGAGTGTCCCGGCGGCTGTCCAGCTGCCCATCCACTCCCCGCACGCCCACAGAAGTAGGACAGGCTCCGCTCTGTCTGGGAGCGGAGGAGCGGGACGGACACCGGAAGGTACGCCACCCCGGCAAGTCCCGACCAGGCCTCAGGCTTCCTGCCTCTGCGCCTCACCTGGCAACGGGCCGCGGATGGGGACACAGGGCCTCCAGAACCGGCAGCCCAAGCAACAGGCTAAAAAGGCCACGAGACGACAGCTGGACTGTCCACAGCTGGGCTCCCCACCTGCGTTCAGACGCCTCTCCCCCAAGCCTGAGGACCAGGCAGGCACTGCTGTGAAGGGACATCCAGGGGGCACAGCCGCTTCGGCCCTGCCTCTCAGCTGGGGGTGGGGACAGCTGAGCACAGCCCGGTGACCAGTGTCGAAGCACGGCATAGGCACTCGGCCTCTCGGGGCCACTGCGGTGTGGCCAGGCTGAGGGCAGGGAACCAGGGGATGGCGGCGGTGGCGAGGGCCGTCTGCTGGCCCGGGCTGTCCCACCCCACCTGGTACGCGCAGCTTCCTGTGCCGACCGCCCGATCTGCCCTTCAGCAGCGGCCGCCGACACATCTTCTAACCTCCGACCTGCCCGGTACTTCCCCGTCCACAGCCAGCCCCACGAGGCCGCATCGTGGCTCAGCTTTTTCAGAAGCCACACTGATTTCTGCCCCATACACGACTCTCCCTCTGCAGTCGCCCCATCAGCTGTCAGTGGCCCCATGTGCATGGGAAGGCACAGGGTGCAGGGGTGCCACCAACTAAAGGCAGCTCCCACACACCCACGTTCTTCCTGCTTCCGTGGCCTGTAAGGTCTTTCTTCCAACGTCACTGCAGTTTTTCATGACATGCCAACTCCAGACCAGCCTGGGATCTGGCCTTGGTAACTCCAGCCCTAGAAGAGGACCTTCTAGCATAAGGGGACAGAGCAGGGAGGGGCTGAGCCACACACAAGGCCTGGCCCTCCCCAGCACAGATGTGGAAGGAATCTTCTGATGGGCTGCTGGTGGCCCCCGGGGCACTCAGGACAAAGAGGACCCGGAGAGAGGGCAGAAACCTGAGCGCTTATGGGACGCGGGCATGCCTGTGGGGCCCTCCCCTCCCAGCTCCCTGCAAATCCTCCTCCTTGGTCACTGTCCCTGCCCACCGCACAGCCCCGGGAGGCAGGCCCGCCCGGACGGTTCTCCGCGACAGCGGGCCTCGCCAATTAACTGCCTGACGAGCCATGATTACGATGAAAGGCGTTCAGTGTGCAGTGAGGTGCCCACAGTGGGTAGGGCACATGGGGCGTGCCCTGAGCAGTGACACTGTCAGCTTGGAAGGAACAGGAGGGATCTGGGTGGGGTCCAGGTAGCACGGCCACAGAACCAGGGACAGCAAGAAGCAGGGCATCCTCTAAGAAAGGGGTGCCCTGGCTCCTCCTGGTGGCAGCGGGGAGGTGGGCTGGGGGCTGCTGGAAGCCCAGGGAGGGGCCTGCCCTACGCAGACCGCTTGGCTTGGGGTGGGCAGCAGGGTACGTCCAGGAGGCTGAGGAACCACATGGCCATGTCTCCCCTTGGGGCTGGGCTCTCCCTCTCCTGCCCTGTCCCTCAGCCCACCACGTGGGAATGTTTCAGCAAAGGTTCCCGGCTCAGAGGGGCAGCTGCTCAACCCCAGGAAGCCACCAGGCTCTCCTCACTTCCAGGGCACTTGGCCTGCTCCTCTGCCACCGGGTCGGGGGCACAGGAGGGCCCCACCCACAGGAAAGCACTGTGGGAGCACGCGCCGGGCAGGCTGGGCTCTGGTCAGAACAGGGCGGGCAGGAGTCTGCACTCAGCCCAGAGGAGCCAGCCCCTCGGGACTGCTGCCCCTCCAGCCCAGTGGGCGGCCAACCTTCCAGAAGGAACAGACCATAGCCCGCAGCCATCACGTGGCTCTCCGTGCAGATGGGCAGCCAATTCTTCAGCGGGACGCCTGCTAAGGAGGCCGCTCCTAGAGGTCCTCCCCAGAAGACACTCGGGGGGGGCGGTCCCGGTCCTGTGGGTCTGAGCCTAAAAGAGGGCATCCTGGCAGTGGGGATCCGGGAGGTGGGTGGCCCCATGCTGGATCCAGCCATGCCCACTCTGTGCTCCCTGCACCCAAGGTGAGCTGTACGAGGGCCCCAGTGGACAGGGAGACGGGATCACAGGTGGGGCGAGCACCCCGGAGCACGCCACGCTGATGGCAGGGGGCCAGCATCAGAGCCGGGCAGAGCTCCAGGTCCAGCCAGGCCATGCCCCGAGCCCCGCTGTCTGTCTGACATCACGTCCGGCTGGGAGGGTTTCCCCTTTGTCTCTCGAGTGGCCTCGGCCTTAAAATCACATCATCTGCCCTGTGAGTGGCAACATCAGCTCCCCGGGGGCAGCCGGTCCCCTCGCCTTCCCGGTGGTGAATGCGGCGCGCAGCCGGGGCCGCGACCCCTCCGGTCCCCAGTGTGGCACGTGGGCGTCAGGCGCACACCTGCCTCGCCACGCACGGGAAGTGCTCCCACGTGCCTCCTGAACTGGGGACCCGGGGCCCCCATAGCCCCCCAGACTCTATCTGCAGACCACCCTCCGGTGAGGCGACAGCAGGGTGGTTTCCCTTGTCCTCCGGGCCGGCCCCCGGCCCGCCACCACCACCGGCCCACTCTGCAGCCCTCATGGGACTCAGGTCCTTAGGGAGCCTCCCGGCCCCTCGGCTACTCCAGCCTCAATGGCTTAGAAAACACCCCAGGCTCCACCAGATGGTCCCTCGGGCCCACGCCAGGCCTTTCACAGCCACAGTCCCCAAGAAAAGCCGCGCTCCACCCTCATCACAGGGCGAGGGGCTGCAGGTTAGTGCTGAGGGCACCACGGCCCCGCCCCAGGAGACGGTGACTGCCCCACGAAGTGTCCCTGGCAGGCTTGGGGGGCCCCACGGCTTCCTGCGAAACAGGAGATGGAAGCCACTGCCACAGGAGCCTCGGCCGCCCTCCCAGACCTCCAGTACCGCGCTGTCTAGAGGGGGGGGCCCGGGGCGGCTGGCTCTGGCCAGCTCTGGTGGAACACCCTTGTTGGGAAAAGTGGAAGCCTATCCCCCTCATCCTTGCCACACAGAACCCACAGTGCCCGCTGCACGGCAGAGCTGACAGGCACAGCGTCTCTCTGCGTAGATGGGAGGCCGAGCCCAGAGCAGGAAAGTGGCCTGCACGCCATGCCCAGGAGGACAGCGCTCAGGCTGGGCCAGGCAGGTGCTGGTCCATGAAGCCTCTGCTCAGGGGCCTTTCAGGAAAGATGAAGAGGGCTCAACTCCCACGTGACACCAGAGGGGGCCACACCACTGTCCTGTAAACACTGCCAGACACGAAACTGGCCCCAGACTCCCACCTGCCCCTGCACTGAGGGAGTCTCGTTATGCTCCTCGGGGCCCTCACACACGAGCACCGCTCGCCCGCTGCCAGGCCTGGGCCCCCACTGCGCTTAGTGCCCCAGACCCCGGCCAGCCCCAGCCCAGGCCCCACAGGAGCACGGAGCATGCCGGCACAGCGCTTGGCCTTCCTGCCCCTACCAACACGGCCACAATGCCACATAGCAAAGCCCCTGCCCCCTGAACAGTTATTCACGTGCTGGCGGGGGCTGTCCTTTTCTCCAAATGAGCTGCCAGGCAGCCAGCCGGCGCAGGAGGCGGCGAAGGCCCCACCCCCGAGCTCGCTCGGCAGGAGCTGCCCGGGACCTGCTCTAACAAGCTTCAGACGCGGGCTGACTGGAATCACAAGGTATGAATCTTTATGAGGCTAATAAATCACTCCACTTTTCCTGCGCTGACGGTTCCCAGCACTTCAGACGCTGGAAAAGCCCGGCTCCCGTCCCAGGACTGGGGCCCTCCTCTGGCAGCGGCCGACCGCGCAGGGGCAGCGGGGGCAGCAGAGGCCCCGCCCAGGTGACCCGAGGCCCCGCCCAGTTTTGTGGGCGGAGGGTGGCACGGGGGCCAGCGCTCCCGCAGGACCAACGGGACTGACTAGCGCCCTGCCAGAAAAAGCATGAGGCTGGTGTGGGGAGGATGACCCTGGGGCGGATGAGGGCAGTGGCCTCCCTGCCCCTGGGCCTGCACGACCACAGAACTGACCGGCTCCATTGGTTGGTCTTCCCGCCCACGGCCCGAGGCCCCAAGGCGCTCGAGACCCGCCTTCTCGCCGTCCAGTGGTGGTTGGATCGGGAGCTCAGCCTCTGACAAACATTTACCGATTATCAAATCACAGTGGCAGCCAAACAGAGCCATGTGTCACCCAAGCAGCTGACGGCAATGCAGCCTGAGGAGCGTGGGCAGCTCAGTGATGACAAACCACCGCTGTCAGCCGCCTGTCCCACAGCGGGCCGTGTTCTCTGCTGTCCCACGCTACCTGGTACTTAACGACAACACTGTCAGCCCGAGACACAGCGCCGACGCCGGGGACTGTCAGGGTCCTATTAGAGGGAAGATTGAGACCCTGCTCTTCTTAAGCTCACTCAAGCAACACCAGCCGCTAGTTCCTACAATTACTGTGCACGAGCCATCGATCGCACGCTGACACCTGACCCGTCTGTATGAAATGGGAGTAGTTTGCTCTGTGACAGTCGCTATAGATTATGGGGGGCGGGTCTTCCCTCCCCATTTAACCATCGCTCTATGGGATGGAAGAGGGGAAAGTGAGCACCTCCCGCCACACACCCCACCCCAGTGTGGGGCCCAGCACAACCCCAGGGCTCAGGAGGCACATCCCTAAGCAGAGGTGACAGGGCGGCAGACACCTAGGGGATCCAGGCAGAGCACACCAGAGCAAGAGACAGCCGCACACCAGGCCATGCGCTCCAAAGGGCAGGGGCTCAGTGCCATGCAGACCGCTCACTTTCCTAGGACCCTCCTTCACGGAGAAGGGACAAGGCCGGGCTGGGAGCATGCTCGTAAGCAGTGACCGCCTTGACATGGGTTTGTCCAGACATAGCTGGTGCTCACCCTCCCCCCGCAGACCCAGGCAGCTTGGGGGCACGCTCTGCTGGCCCCGGGACCTTAAGCCTTGTCTGAAGTCAGAAGCAGCTGAGACAAGATGTCCTGGGACTGGGTGTCCCTTAGCCTGTTTCACTCAGGCCCCAGGATGGCCAGCACCCGTCAGCACAGGAATCAGCCACGGCGGGTCCTGGGACTCAGCTCCAGCCTCCAAAGACAAAACTCATGGCCCAGTCCCCATTCTGCTCCCCTCCTCCCTTGGCCCTTCTGCGCTCAGAACCCAGCCCTGACCTAGACAGCCCTCAGGACCCCGTCTGCGGCCAACCTCCTGCTCGCCTGTGGCCCCGTGCATCCAGCACCATGGAGCCCCCAGAACACAAGGGCCAGGCCCCGGGCCACCCACAGGACTCACGCTGATAGCTCTGCAGTGGCCGTCTGCAGCCCTGCACCCTGGGGTGGGGTGATGGGAGACAGCAGGTGCTGAGCAACCAGCACGGCCGAGCCTGCCCAATTAAATGGGGGAGGGGGGCCTACAGAAGGGCAGCTCACCCCTCATCCCAGACCTGGGTGCTGGGCGGGGGGCCACGCTCCCTGCCCATGCCCCGCAATCCCGGACATCCTGTAAGATGAGGGCCAGCAATGCCCCACACTCAGAGAGGAAACCGCTGCCCAGCCACCACGTTTGCCATCACGCTGTCTCACATATGCACAGGGCCACCTCCACAGAGCCACAGGTGAGTGGACCGAGGGGCTCCACAAGGAGGGGCAGGCTCTCGGCCTCAGCTGCAAACAGCTGTCCTGGGAGGAGGGGAACAGCCCAGCTCCTGGCAGCGCCGTGGCGTCTGTGCACAGGCCTGGGGCGGGGGCAGCACAGAGTACAGCCACACCATGTTCACCAGAGGTAGCCACAGGCACTGCAGGTCGGAGCTGTGGCCATGGATCTCGGGGGAGGGTCTTTTCTGGAGGGAGGTCAGGCTGGAGGGGACACGCCCGCCCAGGCATGTGTCCCTAGGATCCAGTGCTTACCGCAAGGCCGAGGCACCCCCAGCCTTCCCTCGGGGGCGCAGTTTACCCTGAAATGAACTCCTCAACCCCTGGTCTCAGCAGAGCCCGAATCTCTGCTGCTGACAACAGTGTCCTCTTTAAACATGCTGCACGCAGCACCTGGGGGACCCACAGGGGACTCTCTCTGACTGAAGTCCTGTTTCTTTCGGCTCATTAAAAGCTAACTGCCTTCTGATTTCCATGGGAGCTTGTCTCACGTCATTTCGCAGCCATCCATGCCAGCCCTTCACACTCACGGCATCAGAGGGACAGCCGCAGAGGTATGGGCGTGTAAGGCAGACCCTGGTCCAGAAAGTCCAGGCCCCATGGGGCACGAGCCTGGCAGTGGGGACGAGGATGTTCTCCACTCCGCTGGCCCAGAGGAGACCCAGGACCAGGCCTCAGCTCCCCAGTGCCAGGAGGGACAGGGCATGGCAGGAAGCACTGGGGGCACCGCTGGCGGGGACCAGAAACCAGCTGCACATGGTCACCTGGTCACTCCAGCACTCCCATGTCCGCTCACTGGGCCCAGCACTGTGGGGCAGAGTTAACAGTGCCCCGGCCTAGGCCCAGCCCGCCGCCCCCACCCACAGCGATCCAGGGGGGCACGCTGGACCCTGCGGGAAACCTCCCCACTGCACTGTGCATGGGGGGCCGGAGCCCACGCCTCTGGAGGCACCCCTGAAACGGGCCGTCCTGCAGTCCATGAGATGTGCCGGGCCAGACGGGCTCCCGGCCTCCCAGTGCTCTGTCCGGGAGGTGGCTGTGCCCAGCACAGGGACTGCGCTGCAGACACACTCAGCACGTCCGCTGGCTGTGGGGCGCCCTGCCACCCGCAGTCAGACAGGCCCGTGCTGCCAGCACCGTGCGCCCACTGCCCTTCCCTCCGCCTCCTCCGGCTGGCTGGGCTCCAGGGCAGCAGCCGCCGGCACACCTGGCACCGCGGGGAGTGCAGTCTGCACAGGTGGCACCCACCTTGGGAGCCCCAGGCGCTGGCTCCTGCTTGCACCGTCACTTCAGCGCCCCACCGCTGATAAGAGGGACGATGGGGACGACAGCTGCCAGAGCCCAGCATGCGAGTGACGCGGGGCCAACGCGGAGAGCAGAGCCCGCAGGACGACGGCCCAGAGGGGCTGCCTGGACACGGGTACTCCCGGGCTGAGGGCCCTGGGTGAGCCAGAATCCCCCCGTCCAGATGGGCAGAGGTGTGGGGCCAGCACATCTCCCAGGGCCCTACCACGCCCACAAACCGTAACCAGCTGAGGGAGCAACGTGCCAGGGACGAGACCCCTGGCCCGGGGCCACTCCCCTTGGACACCCACGGCATCCTGGCTACTCAGGCCATCCCAGAAAGGGCCCCAGACAGGGTGGCTGACACGGAGCAGGCCCTGGGTTGCTCCCTCACCCCCAGCACAGCTACAGCAGGTGGGGGACAGGCTGAGGGACAGAGTGCCTGACTCGGAGAGCACTGGCTCTGGGTCCCACAGGAGCCTCTCTAAGCGCAGCACCTGCAGGCAAGCTGGGGCCCCTGTGCTGGTCACCTGAGGTTCAGCCCTGGAGGCAAAGAGGATTATGGGGAGGGCAGTATCTTCTTGTATGTACACAACCCCCACAGCAAGGGGAGCTGCCAACCTCCCTGAGCTAGACACCTTATCCCAGCCATGCAGACCAGCCCGTGCTGGGAGCAAGGGTGTGGACCCAGCAGGCCCTGGCCTCTGCAGACCCCTGTAGACTCCGGGCCAGCGACACTGGAAGTGTCGGAGGCCCCACGGCTTAGGGCTCCTTCCAGCCAGGCCTGGAGAATGATGCTTGGGCAAATCAACAGTAACTGGACACCTCACGATTAGAAGCTGCTGGATTTGCGGTCGTGTGTGGCCACGTATGTCCTTTGCAAATCCCAACAATCTAGGCATTTAGACCCAGTGTTCAGATTGGAAGGTACCTGTGTGAGTGCAGAGAGCTCCAGGCCACACGGGGTGCTGCCCAGGTGGCTCCAGCAGGGCCTGGCTCAGCTGTGGTGCCTCCTCAGGCTCCTCCCAGCCCAGCGCCCTCCCAGCCTGGGCCTTTCCTGGAAAAGGCGCTGGCCTCCTGCTGTGAGAAAGGCCCCTGACAATCATGGTCCGCAGTCTTGGGAAAGCCGCTACCACCTCCCGTGGTCACAAAGAGATGGGACAAGCGGAAGGGCCACAAAGAGCAGAGGGCCCCACGAACACAGGCTTTTCCAGGGTCATGCCATGTCCCTAGAAACTGACAGCTGAAGAGGAGCAGCCCGTGGAGGGACGCAGGGCCCCGCCCTTCTAGGACAACCGAGCCCACAGCCCTTGTATCCCTCCCTCGGCAGAGCCACCCGCAGGACCTCAGGAGGACGAGAAGCAGAGGGTCTCAGCTCAGACTCTGGGGGGAAGTGCCCATTTTTGATGCTCATTCTGAGGTGGCTCCATCCATGTCAATGTGCTCCCACAAGGACACAGAGGGCAGGATGGGCTGACCAAGGGGACACAGCCCTGAGCGCACCACCACCCACCCACTGCATGCAGGCTCCAGGGCAGCACGTCTGTCCCCAGTGTGCGAAGCCCACGCCCAAGCCCCTCCCTGCCACCCAGAAGGAGGGAGGCGAGGGGTGGGGCCGTGCTCTCAGTGAGGAGGCCCGGTGGCACCAGGCCCTGCTCCTCCTCCAGCTACCTGCGGCATTAGACCCCATGGGGGACACAGATCAACAAGCCACTCCTGTCCTAAGCACAAGGTCCCCAGACACTGGGAGCGCCTTTCTCCCCCACAATCACACGCTGTGCAGAAAGGCGCCCTGCACACCCATCTGTGGATGGGAAAGTGGGCCCTGCGATGCAAGGTGGGCTGAGTGGGCCCCACTGCCCCGCACCCCTGCCCCCTCACAGACCCTGCTCTGCTGGACGCCTGCTGCCACACGGAGGCCCTGCCGGCAATGCTGGGGCCACAGCCTCCTCCTCCTGAGTGTCCCACAAGCCCACCCAGCGCGGATCTCCTCCCGGGGGCCCACAGGCCCATAAGGCTGTACCTCAGTCCAGCCCAGGGCAGCCGGCCTGGGCATTCTCGCTCCTGGGGCACGCACTGACTCTGCAGGCCTGTCTCCCCGAGGGGCACGCAGCCTAGCTGGGGCAGACGGCATCATCCAGCCAGAGTCCACCCGGGTGACCGCCACTGCACACGAAAGAACCAGGCATGCGAGCAAATCGGACTCAAGTGAAATGAAGGGGAATCCAGAAATGCGCGGTCGGACACGGACTTTAAAAATGACTGACACGATCAGGTACTAAAAGACAAGCCTGCAAATTCTGGCAGAGACCTAGAAAGTATGCAGAAAGACCAATGGAAATCTTAGAATTCAAAAATGACTCAAGCCAAGGCCTCGCGGAACGAGTTTAGTAGCAGAAAATACGAAGCTGCACAAGCGATGAGCAAACTAGAACAGGGGTTAGAAGAAACGATCCCGATTTCAGCATGGAGGAAAAAGTGATGGAAGACACAGGAAAGATGAAGGAGAGGTGCAGGGTGTGGTGAGCGGCTCCGCCACGGACGGAGCTGAGCTCCCAGGAGAAGCGGGAATGGGGCGGAAGTGACTGCGGCAGACAGGACGGCTGAGGATTTTCCAAAAGTGATGAAAACCATTAAGCCGCAGCTTCAGGAAATGGCACAAACGCTAAGCAGAATAAATCAGAGGCGCACGAGGCGCACCGTGGCACAGCCGCCGAAAACCACGTGCAGAGAAAAAGCAGCAGCCGCCAGCCACCCTGGGGGAGGACGGCTAAAGAAAGTGCCTGCAGCCCAAGTGCTCACACTCCTCGGGGAGTCCCACGAAGACGAAGGCTTTCCAGATGAACACCCGTCGAGGAAACGGTCTGCAGCAGACCAGCGACGCTCAGAAAACGTCAAGAGGTGTCCTTCAGGCAGGAGAGGAAGCAGTGAAAAGAAACGGAAGAATACACCCGCGAGCAGATCGAAATAAACGCGGGCTGTGCAAGACGTTTTGTGAAGTCTGAAACACGTGGACAGTTAGAGCCGCAACGTCCCCGCGTGTAAGATGGAAGCGGGGGACAGATCTCCGTCCTCCAAGCTCCTTGTTCCACCTGGGACGTGATCAGACGAGAACCTCTTTGTATCAGCAAGACAAGAACACACAGTCTAACCTCTGGGAAGCCACTAAAAGGAGAATAAAAGAGTATCCCGTAAGCTAAATGAGCAGAGACAGAACAAAAAACATGTATCCAAACAAAGAAAAAAGGAGAGGGAAAAACACAAACGGGTTTAACAAAGAAAAGCACATGGTAAGAAAGGAGACCGGCCCCCGAACACATCAGCAACCGCACCGTGTCAAAGACTGAACCTCTTAGACCGTTCCAGACTGCGCACGACACAGAAAGGCTGAGACGTGGGTGCCGCTGCGTGCGTTTGCATGCACGTGTCCACACACACGCACACATCCCGCAACATCGAGTCAAAGACTGATGTGGCTACACCCGAACCAGAGAAGGGAGACTGAGGCAGAAAGCTTTACTGGAGACGAAAAAGGGCATTTCAGACATCAAAAGATTCAATCCACCAGGGAAATATAACAGTTCTACACTTGTTTGCACTCGGCAAAGCGATCTCAAAATATTTAATACAAAAATGACAGGCAAAGAAATTAACAAATTCACAAGCACAGTGGAAGATTCTAGCACATCTCTGCAGGTGACTGTGGAAGAGAGAGACTCCCTCCCTGCCCCCCAATCAGTAAGTACAGAGATCTGAATACCACCTTCCAGAGCCACGCACCCACCACGGGGACCCCATGCTGCCCAGCGCACGCGGCTCTGCCGAGTGGACCACGCGCCAGCTGTGACACAGCCCTGCAGACCACATGGGACGGACATGACGCCGCTGCGTGCACAGTGGACTACGCTAGACAGCAGGCAGCCCCGAGCCCCGCCGGCCTGGAAGCGAAGCAGAGCCCTTCTAAACCACCCACGGCCAAAGGGAAACTCACACGAACCAAACAGTTCTGAAGGGAAACGAAATAACTGACTTGCAGAATACAGCTCTGCTTAGCGGGAAATTCATAACCTGAAAATGGCATCTTTGAAAAAAGAGACTGAAAGCCAATGTCCACCCACCTGGTCCTGGCACTCCATCCGGGCTCAGGCCCACTGGCCCGTGTGGGCAGCTCAGCCCCAAACTGGCGGCCCCTCCAGCCTCTGCTCCCCAGGGGCCCGTCTCCACCCTTGCTGCCCTATAGGGCGCTGTCCCAGGGCCCAGAGTCAAGGACACGCGGCCGCCAGCCCCAGCCCCAGGGCAGCAAGAGGAGCAGTCTGGCTCTGCCCCTCTCCGTCCATTGCCCCACCCTTCACCAGCCCAGGGGACAACAACAGTGTGGGGGTGGCAGCCGGAGCCAGACATGGACAATGACCCCCCACCAGCACCTCCCCTTCACAGGCAAGGCGTGAGGAGAGCCAGCAGAAGAGGGGTGACTGAAGGGGGCTCAGAAGGAGATGCACTTCCGGGTTCCCATGTGAGGGGCCCACCTCTGTCCCTCCAAGCCTCCCACCGGGCAGAGGGACAGGGAAGGGCAGTGCAAGTCAGCTCAGGGCCACTGGTCCACAGAGTCAGGGCCCAGAGTTCACAGCTCCCAGGCAGCGGCCTGCCACCCCGGCCTGTCTGCGCCCTTAGTGATGACGCCTGGCCTGCCTAGGCAGCCCCAGGAGCTCAGCAGGGCACACAGGACACATGCAGCGCGGACTGCTGCCCAGCAGAGTGCTGGGAACGGGGCGGCAGTCCCTTGACAGACTTAGCGTGGCTCCTCGTCCTTCCTTGGCCGATGGTGCTGACAGCGCTCTGGTCTCCCAGGGCAACAGAGACACAGCCACCGGGCAGGAGGGCAACTGGGAGGGGCGGGGCAAGCGAGAAGGAGAGGGGAGACATCCCACAGGTCTAAAGAGCTGATGAAGCCGGGAGCAGCAGCAGGGCCAGCCTGGCGAGGGCCCTCCCGCCTGGTGAGTTCCATCAGTGTCCCTCGTCCCTCTGTTCCAGGCAACTCCAGGTGAAGGACACCAGCCCTGCCCCTCTCCGTGCTCACTGTGCACTCTGCTCAGAAGGCCCCCAACCCCATCCCCAGTTCCTCCACCCTCCAGCCCTTGGGAAGCCCTGCCCAGCCTGGCACCCCGCCCCTCGCCTCCCAGCCAGCTGGCCAGTCCCTCTTTTCTCTCAGCCGTGAAAAGTCGCGTCTGTGCCGGCATCATCCGTTTTCTCCCTAGGCTGTTGGAGACCTCGCCAGGCTGGCCCAGTGGCCACATGCCCAGCACAGCACCTGAGGCTGCTGACATTCAGTGCCCATCAGCTTGCCAGGGGCAGGGACGGCACGGAGGGAGGGGCGAGTAGCCAGAAGACAAGGTGCCCTGCGGGCAGGCGACACCAAGAACAGCACTTCCTTCCCCCCCGGATCTCGCCTCGGCATGCCAGTGGACGCACCCAAACCAGACCCCTGTCCGTGTGGGGACTGCGCCAGCACAGAGGGGCCGGTGCAAGGGGGGCATGGGGGGTGGGGTGGGGGTAGCCCCAGCAGGCAGGAGCAGGGCCCCAGGGCTGATAGCCAATGTGGAGAAGGTGCCAAATTCCAGAGACCTGGAAGGCCACGCCCCACCTCCAGCAGCTGGGGGCCCCACTGAGGCTGGCCCCCTTTCCCCAAGGCAGGGAGGGGCCGGACCCAGGGGAGCTGCTGGGACAGACCACCTGAGAGCCAGGCTACCGGAAGAGCACTGGGGAGAGGAGGAGGGCAGCAGCTGGTGGGCTGGCGACCGTCCGCGGGTTGAGAGGGATCCTCAGGCCGGACAGGGCTGAGGTGGGCAACGAAACACGGGCCGTGACAGCCTGGGCACACCATGTCCACTGATCAGACACAAGGAGCAGCCCAAGCCAGGACCCTGGCCCACAAGGGTGCTCCCCTGATCCCCTGGGTACACGCTCCAGCCATCCAGAGAGCATCGCCCCTCCCTCCCCATGCTTCAGCTTCTTGGTGTGGTGTGGGCACCCCCAGCTCCACAGAGGTCGCGGCTCCCGGAGAGGCCCCGAGCCTGGCCAGGTAAACACGACTCCCAGGCCAGCTCTCGTGGTGATGAATTAGCGCAGCACAGCAAACGCAAAACGAGCCTGCAGCATGCCTGCCGCGAGCGAGGCCCGGGCCTGCGCTGGCCTCAGCACCTAACCGAGCACTTTCTTCTCCCTGTGAAAGGAGGCAGGACGCCAGACCCCGCCGCTCTCACACGCCTCACAGCATTTGCCGAAGTCAAGCTGAACCCACGGCACGGGATCACAGACCCCTCGGTGAAGTGCTGGCAGCCGGAGAGCAGCAGGAGCGCCAGCCACGCACTGGCCCCGGAGACAGCCACAGAAGCAGGCGCGTCAATGCCAGCACCAGGCTCCTGCCGGGACACTCGCAGGCCGAGGCCGGCACAGGCGCAGCACAGGCTGCCAGCGCCAAGCAGTGGGTTCCTGAGCTGCCTGTGGAAGCCACACTGCAGGGCTGCTGCCAGACCCACCCCTGCCCCGCCCACTCGGTGCACCTGGTCAGGGGGGCGGGGCCCTGTCAGAGAAGGTAGGCACTGGCCCTTCCTGTCAACTGCAGCCCAGCTGGCCACTCTTCTGTGCAGTCTGGGACTTCCCAGGCAGGGCCCCTGGCTCAGGACAGGCAGGGGAAGGACAAGGGCAGGCTATGGCCACATGTCCTCTGTGGTCAGGTGAGGAGGGCCCCTCCCATCCCAGTGACTTCTGGGAGATGACAACATCCCCCACCCACCTGCCCACCCACCTGCGGCTTTTCCTTGGCACCTGACAGCAAACACTTCCCAGTGGCTGTAAGAATGCCGTGACCTGTTGTCACCATGAAGCCCCACGGCCTGGGGCCCAGCGTGGCGGGTAGGCTGCCAGCCCTGGGTGTGTGTGGGCCAGGCAGCACCCTCTGCATACAGGGAGCCGTGCTCAGTGGCACGCATCAAGTGCATCGCTTCAGGGCGGCCTGAGTCACGGCACAGAGGCCCCATGTGGCCGGAGGGGGACAGGCCCCGGAGCCAGCCCTGCACGGAGTGAGAGCCCAGTACTGCCAGCAGCGCTCACTGAGTACCACCTGGCACGGCTCCACGGTGGTGGTGAACCAGACCCATCGGAGGCCTGTGGAAGGTTACTCGCCCTCTGCCGCCGCCGCCACCAGTCTGCAGAGACCGATCACGCGGCGTCTGCGCGGCGTCTGTGCAGTACAACGCAGGAGGCCCGCAGGCAGCAAACACGCCCCGGGCCCTTTCTCAGGCATCCTCTGGCAATCCCCCAGGAGAACCAGGAAGGGGCGGAGGCAGAGGAGGGCACGTGGTGACTCCAGGGCCCCCGCCCCGTCCCCCAGCCAAAGTCTGACTCTAAACCCAGAGAACAGGGCAGGCGGGGCTCAGAGGGCAGCGGAGCGGGGAGGGGAGGGGAGGGGAGGGGACTGGCAGAGAAGGGGAAGCGAGGAGTCAGGCTGGAAGCTTCACAGCTCAGTCCCCGAAGGCCCGCGGCCCCACGCCTGCTGAACAATGCAGTTCTGAATTCAATTAAAGCGATTATCTGTTGTGCCAAATAAATTGTGTACAGCATATATCCCGCGGCACGCTACACCTCCGGGCTCATTATTCCCTAACTGTTTCCTCCTGTTTATGCGCTCTCAAATTAAATTGCTGATAATATGTGCCAAAATAAAAAATGAGCGCACCTTGTCCCAGGAAAATTGATTCTCCCTTTTCCTGAACCGGCGACTGCCAGGTTTTATATACTCTGTTCTTGCTGATCATCAGTAATTCAATTTTCTTTTTATTGGCCCCCTTATCTGCTGAGCAACATAGTGGCAGAGCTGACCTCTTTCGCACGGGTAAATGTTTAAAATCTTTTCCCTGATTAATTTTGCCAGTTAAGAAAAAGAGGAGAAATGGCCCGGCTCTTAGCCATCACAATGAATAAAGCTTAATGTTGATTGTGATGGAATTTCTAATGCCGGGGAAATTGATTGAACGCGGCAATTACACTGCAACAGTAACTCAGGGGAGATGGGATCGCCTTCCCCTGGCCGCAGCCTTTTGGTTATTTAAAACAATCCAATTTGCAAGGATAATTATGTATTAGTGTTTTATCTGCCACTTGAAATGAACAGGGGAGTTTCGATACTGGCCCGGCATTAGCAGGTTATTGCTGCAAATTACTTGATATCTGCTTTCTTTCACATGAAGAGGAAATTAGGCAATCAATTACCAGACAAAGATGCACTGAGGGATAAGAGGGGCAAGTGCGCCCTCTGCTGACCACCGGGCCCGGCTGGCTGACGTGGGGACCTGGGGCTGGGCTTCCACAGCCAGCGACCACCACCCACCCGGGTCCCTCTGCTCCGGCAACCTGGGGTGGAGTCCACACGCGCCAAGGCACACAGCACATGGCAGCTAACATGCAGCCTCGCTTCCTCACGTCCCCTGTACCTGTGCCCTTCCCCCTCACGGCCAGCTCCCACGCAGGCTCTCAGCCCTGCGGGGCACCCGCTCCTCCAGGAGCCTCCGGCACGTCCTCAGCTGGGTCCCCGAATGCCAGACACAGCAGTCGTGAGAGCACAAGTCCCAAGTCCCACTACACAGGGCCAAGCCACCACCAGATTTCACATGCGCCACCTAGGAAGCCACCACAGTTCCCCCAGCTGCTCAAGGGAAGGGAAAGGGGACACCTCAGGCCCAGATGAATCCCTGCTCTCCAGGACAGCGTCACGGTGACCGCCTCTCCTTCCCCACTCATACAGCCCCCCCCCAGCACGGATCCCCAGCAATGCTAGCCTGACAGCAGCTCCCCCAATGTGCTGCCATCCCCTTACAGAGGGGGGGTCCTCCTCAAGGGAGCCACACCCCGTGACCCCCTGACCCCACTGATCACTAGCACACAAAGCCAACGTCCCAGGCAGCTCCCAGGCAGCGGCCAGTAGCAGGAGGGAGTGGTGCTGCCCCAGGCTTCCGAGGACAGAGGACACACAGGAAGGCTGGGGGAGCCCTGGGCCTCTCCCTAAAAAAGGAACCCGCTCACCCTCCTTCCCTGTCCTTCTACGACCAAGAGCGATGTTCTGGAAAGGCCATCGCATGCCTGCACAGCGGCATCTCCCTGCCCTTGACAGTCCATCCGCTGCCCGCCAGGCCGTGTGCTGGCAGGCCAGGGCCCTGAGGGCCGAGGTGGGCCCAGCTCGGGGCTCCTCAGAGCCCTCCTCCCCAGAAGCCCTGTCCCATCCTCCTACCTTCCTTGGGGAGGTGGGCCCGGCCTGGAGGCAGGCAGCAAGGCCGGTGCCTGGGGGCTTGCATCAGGCTCTTGGGGGGCGTCTTCTTCAGACCAGGGCTGCTCTTCCCCCGGAAGGCCTGCCTCCTCCGCAGGCTGAACTGGCTCTTAGCAGTGGCAGCAGGTGGGGGGCTGCCCTTCTTGTCCCCAGGAAGACTGTGGAGACAAAGAGCAGACAGCTCACAACAGGCCCCACGTTGTGGGCAGCCCCCTCCCCTCTCGCCCCCCCCAGATCTCAGTGCCAAGGAGTCTGCCCAGGAGGCAGAAGAAACCACAGGTTCCCGCCCTGCTCACCCCAATTTCCCAGCTGTGGGAGTAGGGATCCCCTCCCATCCCCCAAGCCCCCTACAGCGGGGAAGGTCCCAGGCCCTGAGCCAGGGCAGGCAGTCAGCGAAGGAGAGTGGCCCAGCCTCTGACCCCTGCCCGTCAGTCTCTGTCTCCCCAGACGAGGTGAGCACCCGACTAGAGCTGGGGTAAGGGCAAAGGAGACAGGTGATGCCCAGAAGGGGAGCTGCCACCAGCATCCCCAGCCCTCGCCACAGGGGGCTGTTCTCACAGCTCCCCTCCACGTTCTTGAAACAGGAGGTCCCCAGCCAGAAGTGAGAGGGTGAAGGAAGCCTGGGGCACCCAAGACAACACCTGTCTTGGGAGAGCAGGGCCAAAGACCAAGGTCGGACAGCGGGAAAGCCCTGTGGGGCCAACTCCCACTGACAATGGAACAGGCGGCCATGCTGGATGGCAGAACCAAGCCCTCTGGCCTTACCAGAGGCAGTGCCGTAACTAAGTCTCTGACCCCAGCCAAGTGCCACCTTTCTGCCTCCTCATGACCCACTAGGGTGGAGGCCAGGAGAGGGGCATGCAGTCGCCAGCACAAGGCAGCCTTCCCCCCTGGAGGAGGGACAGCCCCTCCTGCAGACACCCCGCATCCTGGGTTTGCTCAGCCAGTGGTTGGCCTGGGCACAATGTCGCCCGTCCACAAACCGTGGCCCAGAAGGGAAGACGCCCCAGCAGGAGGAAGGGCGGCCTTGCTAGCGCCTGCCTCCGCCTGTCCCTGCCTGGCTGGGGGCCCCAGGCAAGCCCCTGGCCATGCTGAGCCTCCCTTACTCAGTGGTAACCTCAGCCCCATCCCACACACAAAGCTTCGTGCTTGCCCAGGCCCAACCAGGCAGCGACCAGGCGGTGCCAGGTGATGCTCCATTTCCTCTCCCCACACCCCTGCGGGCAGGCCCTCCCATGGGCTCCGCCGGCCGAGCAGGGAGCTCACCAGGCCCGGCCGGGCCTGCCTGCCTGCACAAGACCCTGGGGGCGGCTGGGCCTCACCCAGTACTCCCGCGCCGCCGGACGATCTCGTTGCGGCTTCTCGCTCGGTAAGCCGAGAGCGGGTTCTCACTGGAGAAGGGCTTCAAGCTGCTGGGTCCCACTGCCGGCTTGTCCCCCGGCGGGGACCTGGATGGGACTGGAGAGAGCTGGGAGGCACGGTCCTTGCTGCCGGCCTCCGACTGCCAACGGAAGGAGGATGACGAGGAGGCCGAGGGGCTGGAGGCCTTCCACTTGTACTTGCTGGAGGAGGCCCCAGATGTGGAAGACATGGCTGACTTCCTGGGCTTGGCGTCCTGGTCAGCCCTGGTCTGCAGCTTCTCCGCTCGTTCTGCTGCGCCAAAGGGGGCCGTGCACACATTCCCCGAGGCCGCTCTGGGACTGAGGGCCCTTCGAGGCGCCCGGGGGCTCTTCGCCGAGGCAGCCACCCACTTGTAATTGTTTTTCCGGAACTTGTTAATCCGACAGGACACAAGCAGGGAGCTCTCCCGGGCGTGCCTAGGTCCGGAAGCTGGTCTAGCTGGGCCTGCCACAGAGCAGGAGGGAGCTGGCTGATCTGGGTGGCCGGCGTCCACTCGCCCGTCGGCAAGGAGCTGTGCGGCACAGCTGGCCGCGGAGTGGGCGCCCACCTTCCTAGCCAGGGCCGCTCCGGGGCGCTGCGACAGGAAGCGCGCCTGGACCGAAACTGCGCTCTCACTGACGGTCCGCCGCGGCCCCGAGGGGCTGTCACCCACACTGCTCACAGACTTCACCACCCGGGGCTTGCCAGGCTCCTTCTGGCAGACGAGAAGGGGGTCCTCTGTGCCGCAGGTCCCCTTCGCTCTTCCTGGCCTCGAGGGCTGCCGCTGCCCACCAGGGGGCTCACCCTCACCTGCCTGAGGCCTGTGGGTGCCCCAGGGAGGGCCCTGGCGGTCTTCCCAGGAGCCCCGTGGGACCCCCGCAGTGCTGGCCGAGCCTGGCTCTGACGGTGGTTTGATCTTGATGACCATGCTCTGATCTAGACTTAGCTGAACTTGCCTCTCCAAGCCATACTGCTGGGGGTCGGGGTCTCGGCTGCTCCCAGCCTCAAGGGTGGGCTGCGCAGCACAGTCGCCAGGTGGGTCCAAGGATCCCGGGGGCCGATTCACGAGGGAGTATTTCTTGCGCCACGCAGGCCCGTGGCTCTGGGAGAAGCCCCTCCGGCATGGACGAGGGTAGCGAGCGCTGAAGGCCCTGCTGCTGTTGTAGGCTGGTGGCTGCCACCGGGACGGCGCTGAGGGGCCCGGGGCAGGGGCATTGCCATGGAGGTTTTTGTAGTCATCGATCAAACCTGAGGGGACAGAATCACAGCCTTAAGCAGAGGGTGAGTGAAATGGCCATGACGTCCCGGAGGGACATCAGCGGACAGCAGCGCACGGATGCCACCTCGCTCCTGAGCCTGGCGCAGTCTCACGGCAGGAGGGGCAGCCCCTGGTGCCTGAGAACCAGTGACAGCTGAGCCCCGACCCAGCCTGCCTTTTCCGTCGGCCTTTTCCCCCTTTTACTGCAGCTCTAGTTCTGGCTGCTTTTCCTGACAATGCATTCCTGTGCCGTGATACTCCCTATTTGTTGGGAATATTATTCTCAAGTCCACGATCCTCTGAGGGGAAGTGTCACTGAATGTGGAAAGGTCAGAAAAACCCCATGCTGTAATGCCTCTAGAAGAAGGGACCAGCCAGCGGCGGAGGCCCTCTGGCTTGCCCACGATGGACGGGGGCAACACTGCACCTTAGAGATCTCCCTGTCTGGCACACAGAACGGTGTAACACAAGTGACACCCCTGGGCACCCGACACTTGACAAGAATGTCACTCCCTCCTCCCCGCAGGAGAGGAGAGGCCTGATCACCCAGAGCCCCAGTGTAGTGGGCTGTCACCACCAGCACAGGGCCTTTCCAAAGAAGCCCCGAGCCTGGGCTCTCACCACCCAGGGCTCCCGAGCCTTACAACTCAACTCGTAATCTAGTAGCCAGCCGCCGACTCCTCCCCCAGGTACAACACTCCTGCAACACAGGTCCGGCCCCCAGACCCGGAGAGAGCCACGTCCAGACCTGGTGACACCTCAGAGTCGGTATGATGGAAGCCCAAGGAGTGGCCCAAAAGCAAGGCCAGAACACCTAGACTCTCCCCTATACCCACTTCTCAAATTCTTAAGTCTTCCCTTTCTGGAAATAACTTTAAAGGGGAAACTTTTTAAGTATAGGAAGGTCGACTTAGATATAAAAATTTTAAAGTTTAGAAAGCGAGGCCTGGGCCTGGACTATCAAGGGGAGTGTGACTGTACAGAGGAAAAAAAGGTCAAAACGGGGCGCCCAAGGAAGGAACACGCTCCCTTCGCCGGTACGAGCTTTGCCGCGCCGCACCAGAGCCTTCCGCCCCACCGTCGGGGCCGGGGGACGCCGAGGACGCGCCCGCCCGAGGGGGTGGGGGCCGCCTCCCGCCGGTTACTAAGCGACCGCCCAGCCGTCCCGCGCCGCAGCGCCGGAAAGGCCCGCACTGTCCGTCGGACGAATCCCAGGCAGGGTGCTGACCCGGCCGGCCTGGAAGCCCCTCCGGCCCCCCACCCTCTGCCTGACCCTACCTCCACCCACCACACCTGGCCGAGACCGCGGGCGGAGAGCGACCCCCTTCGGGAGGCAGGCGAGGGCTCGCCGTGTAGTGAGGGGAAAGAAGAAGGCGCGACCCCAGCCCGGCCCGACCCACCCTGCAGGAGGCGGATCTGCCGCCGTAGTAGCTCCTTTTCCTCCATCTCCAGAGTCCGCGACGCCCGGCCAGGCCCCCGCGACGTCATCGCTCCGCGACCGTTTCCCAGCGGGCGGGGCGCGGGAGGCTGAGACTGCGCATGCGGCCGGGCCCGAGCGCCCGCCGGGCCAAGAGGGCGCGCCGTCGCCCTGACAACGCTCGCGGGGCCACGCACGCGCAGAGCAAGGGGCCGGGGCGACGTCACTACTGAGCGCCGGAAGTGGCCTCACTACGCGCCGGGAGGAGACGGCCCGGCTGCCTCCCGGTTGGCGAGCTTCCGACCCACCTCTCCGCCACTGGTCCCCGTTCCCGGCGGGACTGCGCGAAGGACCGAGACCTGGGTTCCACCTCGGCCGCAGTGCAGCTCCTCCCCCAGTCCGCGCGTGGAATTACAGACATTCAGCAAACAAACGATGCCTGAGGGCCAGACGTCCCAGGTGTTGGGAGTCCTTGGCGGTGGACCGTGTCTCCCCTCACCGGGCAGTTTTCTCCCACTCTCACCCCTCGCGCTCTCCACCTTCTGCCAACCCAGCTCTTTTCTTATGTGGGGTTCTCCGCACTGTGGCTTAAGCAGCCTTCTTCCTGAGCCGCAAGCCGTTCCCCCTGACCACCCGGCCCAGGTGTGCCCTGAACCTTGCCACACCCCGCTTCTGTCCAGCCCCATCACATAAGGCTACTTCGGGGGCACCAGCCCCTCTGAAGTGGGTGGGAGAGCAATAAAGGGAAAGCAACGTGGCCATACCAAACACACTTGTATCACACTTGCATCGGGACAAGCACAAAACGTCACACCCGCCTTGGGTTTATCTGCCCCCGACTCTAAGCCTCCGCCTGCACCTCCCTGAGGAATCCCCGCTCCTGTCCTCTGGGAGGTCTGCCTGTGGGTGGGAATCAGCTGACCTGACTCACCAGGTCCTCAGGTGAGAACAGGTGGTTGGCACGCTGGGACCACTCCCCACGGATGCTCCTCTTTTATCCCACAGAGAGGGGAGCAGGAAGTGACTGTGAACGAGAACTGTCCTTGAGACCCCAGCGGATCCCCCTTCACCCCAGCTTCACAGCTTGCAAGGGCCCTCACTGCAAAACTGACCCTCAGACTCTGAGCCAGATCCTTCTGGAAGAAAATATTAGTCTACTGTCCCCCCATCACATCACCTCCACGACTCTCAGGGCCCACAACTGATGGATAGTGTGAATTTCATGACACTCTTTCACATGCCCTAGTACTGGGCAAACCTGGGGCGATGTTCCCACCTTCCGGAAAGATGCCTCCCCCGCCCCCACTGCCCATGTCTGTATTTCAGCAGCAGGGCTTCTTCCAGCTGGGGCGAAGCCCAGTGAGGCTCAGAACACCTGAAGCAGGACCAATGTGTCTGCTTCCCCCTGCGGAGGCCCAGTCAGGATAGGGCTGTGTTCCATGCCGGCGCCGCCACCCCACCTTGCCCAGCCAGCAGAAAGCCCCAGGAGCCAGGAAGGCCTCAGCAGACCTCAGGGCAGGGGACCCCAGAGGAAGGAGGAGGTGTAGGGGTGTGCTGGAATGGGGAAGGGAGCCTGGACATAGGACCTGGGCAATGAGGACTTCTGACCACCTGTGCCTGCTCCCTCCTGTGAGCCGCCTGGGGTACCCAGATCTGCAGGAATAATTTCCCCAGGGCCCTCAGCTCTACGGGGCCTTTGCCGCCTACACCCCTCCTGATTCCTGGGGCACTTCAGAACCAGAGACTCTCTCCCCCACTACCTGCCCGGGTTCCCACCCTGGGGCCTCCCAGGCCAGGAGCTCTCCCAGGGATCCCCTGAACCTTTATTGAGCTCCCAGTGGACAGGGCCATCAGAGCCATAGGCGGAAAGGCACTAGGTGCGGGGTGGGGACGGCGAGCGAGAGGGACGCCCCGCAGGGACTCAACCTCCAAAAAGGAAAGACATCTGAGACTCGGTCTGCGCACAGCTCACTCCAGGCCCCACCGCCGCAGCCGGGCTGGTGCTCTCGCTCCGGGGGCGCTCTACCGAGCTGTATGCCAGGCACGGGTTCCAGGTCGTCCAGCCTGCGGAACAGAGACGTGGGCACTGGCGGCGGTGGGGGGAGGGGGACGGGGAGTGAATGCAGGCGGGGCTGCCGAGGGCGTGGGCTCCGACTTCCCGGCACCCAAGGAAACGCGGAGTGTCACAAGGAGGCCCGCTCTAGATCGCGGGAGGCTGCGGCAGCCCGCACTGCGGGACCCAGCGTTGCCTGGAGCCCACAGCCCCGCCCTCGCGCCGGCCCCGCATCCTGCGGCACCGGGTGGTGGGGGCACCGGCAGCCCGCGCTCCGCTCGCCTCCGAGTCTGGGTCTCTGGTGGGGCCCGCCTGGCCTCGTGTGAAGCGTGGATGGGCTCCTCGTGCAGGCTGTCCCCACCCCGTCTCAGCCGTCCTGGCCCCTGCGGTCCTTTCCTGGCTGGGCCGCAGCCGCCTCACCCCTCACCCTGAACCCACCCTCCCATCCCCTCCACGGCAACGCCCAGCGCTCCGGGAGCGCGCTTCCCGGGTCATCCCAGGAATCTTAATGACCTGCTCTGTCCCTCCCAGGGTCACTGCCTGCCACTGCCGCGTTCCCAGTGTGCTTGGCCAGGCTCCAGCCCCTTACACAGGTGGGGGGTAGGGGCCTGGTGGCAGTGAGCTGCTTCTTTCTTAGCTGTGCCGACTCCTGCACAGCGGGAAGCCCCTTTCTAGGCTCCCAGTCGTTGGTCACAGCTCACCATTGGGGACAGGGTGTCCACTCCAACTGTGGACCCCCAGGACCTGCCCAGACCTCGCCCAAGGCAACCTCACCCAGCTCCATCTAACAGGGTATCCGTGAGGAGGGTGTCATGCCACCCGGAGTTTCTGACTGTCAAGATGTTCTTGTGTGTCCCCGCCCCCCAGCTTCCTGGGTGCCAGAGAGGGGATGCGGATGGAGTGCCGGGCCCCACCCACCCTCCTTCTGCTTTTTCTCCCCAGAATGCACACTTCCTGCTCTCTCAGGCTGACCTCTGTCCTACGCGAGTCCGGGGCCCAGGCGACACCACTGTTCTCCTAGCCCAGTGTTTCTTGTTTTGGTTGTTGCTAAATAACTGAAAATGTGAAGAAATCGCACCAGCCGTGACTCGTCCATCCTACCCGGCCACAGGCTGTGACGGCTCCAGATCACGGCCTCGAGGTAGGAGGGTGCAGTGTGCCATACCGTCTTTATCTGCCTGGCACCTGCCTGGCACCTCTGCCTCAGACCGAGTTCCCAGGGCTGCACGGCCGCTCCCCCCACATTCTCTCAAGTGGCAGCCAAGACCTTCTAGAAAAGTAAACCAGGGCTGGTCACATCCCTGCTGGAAACCCACAGTGAGGTCACCCTGCTGATGAGGCTGCCACCTCCTGACGTTGGCCTGGAGCCTGCCTGCTGGAGAGAGAGATGAGAAGCAACGGGACTGCAGGCAGCACGGAGCTTTGCCTGGGGACGGGGAGAAGCCGGCTGAGCTGGAGGACGGCCAGCCCAGCAGCGTCGGCCACACAGCGCATCCAGACGTGCACATGCGAACGCAAACATGCACAGTACGAGCGTGCACACACGGTGTGCACAACACACCACACAGAACGTAAGCATGAATATGCATACGTGTGAACATACATGTGTGCAAACAACATGCATATATATGCACACATGCGGACACGTGAACACACACTCAGCAAGGATGCCTGTCACTCCAGTCAACAGTTCCAGGGGCTGGACCAAGGCTGGGAGCCCCTCGCTGAGCTGGCTGGGCGCCCACCACCTCAGAGCCCCTCAGCCAGCACCTCTCTCAGGCCTGTCCCCTAGGCCCCCAGCATGAGGAGCGAACCAGCTTCAGAGACCCCAGGCAGACGCTGGAGGAGGCCAGACCCCTGGATGGCCTGTGCCTGCCTGTGTCTGGCCCAGGGTACCCAGCAGTTGGGGACTTCTGCTTGCACAAGATGTTTCCTGCTCGAATTGTTCTTTCCAGTTAAAGCAGCTACAACGTGCCAGCACACAGCACAGGAAATCACCTTCCCAGAGCTGGCACCAGGCCTGGCAAAGACCTCATGGGAAGAGCACCTGGCTTGGAGGCTGAAAGACTGACTGAGTAAGGCAGAGCTTTCAGGGTGTCTCAGGCCAGCCAGCCCTGCTGTGGGATCGCGTGTCATGGGTTAAGGGCCAGGCAGTGGCACGTGGAGGAGGATCCCCCACTGCCATGCACCAGACATTGGTGGCACATGACCCAGGACAGTAAGAGCATCAAGGATCCTGTGACGGGCCTGGATATTGTCACTTGGCTCTAGGTTTTCTAAATAACTTTGAGATACAACTCACGTTCCATACAATTCACCCACTTAAAGTGTAAAACTCCATGGGCTTTAACATTTGTGCATCTAACGACTGACGTTAGAACATTTCATCACCCCCAAAGAAACTGTGTTCCCATCAGCTGTCACTCCCCCCGCCCCCAGTTCCTGGCATCTGCCCCTTTACTTCCTGTCCCTATGAATTTGCCCCTTTTGAACATCTGCATGTGAATCTTGTGACCCCTCTTTGGAGTTGGGTCCTTCCGCCCGGGATGGTGTTTTCAGGTTCACCGGCACCGCATGCGGTTCAGAATTTCATTCCTCTACTGGTCACCTGCGGATTGGCCCCCCACCCCCACCCCCGTTAAACTGCGCATTGGTTTGTGGCCCACTGGGGTGTTTCCACATTCGGCTGTTAGGAACACTGCTGCACGAACGTCCATGTGCAGGCTCTGCGCGGACGTGTTTTCACGTCTCTTGAGCACACACCCAGGGGCGGACTGGATGAGGCGCGTGGTAACGCTGCGGTCCACAGCGGCTGCCGGTTCACCGCGCCCCAGAGTGGGTCTCCCTGCCTCCCCACGTCGCCAGCTGGCGGCTCTCTCCCCTGGTCATCCAGGCGGGTGTGAAGCGGCCGTGTTTGAGTTGCACCTTTCCATGTGCCTGTCGGCCGTTGGTACATTTCCTTTGGAGAAGAGCCCGCTCAGCCCTCCGCGGCGGCGCGCGGGGCTTGAGACAGGAACAGCGGAGAAGGCGGGCGGTGGGCGGGCGGCGGCCGGCGGGCGGAGGCGGGGGCGCTCGCGGGGGCGTTTCCGGGAGTGTTGGGCGGTTGCGTGCTGCATCCGTCGGTTTCACTTTTGGGTCTGGGCACCAGCAGACTGTGTGCTCCCTCCGTTGCTCCCGGGCACAGCCAGCGCGAACCCGGCCCAAAGTGGCCTCGCCTCACTTCGTGGGCCTGGAGCCTGGGCGCCACTGTCACGGTGAGCCGCGCCCCGCATGCCAGGGGCGCCCGTTGCCCCGTTCCCGCTGGGTGTGTGTGGGGGTGCTGACTCTCTGGGAATTGACCTGGTCCCAGGACCCTCCCAGGACTCCCCATAATCCCAGACCCGCCCTGGGAAAGCCCTGGGCCTCTGGGAAGGCGGTCCCCTCGCCAGCAGACGGGCGAGGTTTGGGCTCGGCTGCCGCGTGGGCACCTTGCCTCTGATTTCAGACCGGCGCTGAGGCACGGAGGCTTCTACTGGGGTGGCACTGGCGGTTCCTGTCTCCTGCATCCGGGGCAGGCCAGCTTTGACATACGGTCCCTGAAGCCCCAGCCTTGGACAAGTGGCTCCTGAAACTCCTGGCACAGAGAGCCCGGTGAGCTGGGGACACTGGCTGGGTCTCGCTGTGGGCTCCGCTGCCCAGTACCCAGGAGGTGGCAGCTCCTGCTCCTTTCCCCACCCTCTGGACACTGCGGCCAGGGAGGCAGCTGCTACAGCCCATAGAGCATCAGCCTGGGAGTCACCCCAAGGCCCTTGCCTCGCCCTGCCCCCACTCAGTGGCCGCCCTAAGCCTCTTTGGGCTGACAAAGTGGTAGAAGCCTCCGTGGGTGGCCTAGGACTGCCTGCCCTCATCACTGACCTCGAGTAGCCACCGAGTCATGACTTTGGGGTATCAGGAGTCACGGGGTGTCTGTGCCAGGCTTCTCTTGGGCTCTGTGTGGGCGCTCTGTGGGCACTCGGGCGGTTCACAGATGGCGTGAACAGCCTGAGTCCCGCGGAGGTTTATGAACGACGTCCCAGCCTGGAGGCACTCGCGGGCCCTTGGAGGAATGGACTAGTGGGTGGCGGGGTGGACACTATTTCTTTCTGTATTGGGTCACGATCAGGGCGGGAGCTCTCTGCCAATCAGGGCACCTCGGGACTGGCCACGCAGGGTTGCTTTGGAGGGAAAGACCTCCCCATCACTGGAAGCATCCAAGTACTGACCATTCCTCCATCTCCATCCCTGAGGGCGCAATGCCTGACCCCCATGTGCCCTCCTCAGGAGCATGGCGTCGGCCTTCGAGGGGGTGGTCAGGAGCGTGGTCCGGGAGCTGGACCGCAGCAGAGAGCTCATCCCGGTGGACAGCCTGCGGACCTCCACCAGCTACCAGCCCTACTGCCTTGTGGGCAGGAAGCCCTCCAGCTCATGGTTCTGGAGACCCCGCTACACGTGTGTCAACCTGTCCATCAAGGACATCCTGGAGCCCGATGCCCCGGAACCAGGTACCCCACCTGGCTCTGAGGCGGCGCCCCAGCCGGGAGGGGAGCAGATGCAGCCGGCCTGCTGCCTGCTCTGTGCCTCTGTGCGCTCTGCTTCCACAGGGCGAGGCCTGTCAAAGCCCCTCTGCCTGGTGGCACAGGCGCGGCCGGCGCCATGGGGCTTCCGCTCTGGTCTCGTTCCAGCTGTCGAATGCGTTGGCCCCTTCCACTTCCACGACACCATGGACGGGCAGCTGCAGGGCAGCGTGGAGCTGGCGGCCCCGGGACAGGGGAAGTTAGCAGGAGGAGCCATGGTGTCTGGCAGCTCTAGTGCCTCCATGAATGTGTGCACACTGCGTGTGGCCCCCAACACCTGGGTGGCCCTGCTCCAAGAGAGGTGAGCCCTGGGGAGGGGGTTCTGCTGACCTCGAGTAGCCACCGAGTCATGACTTTGGGGGATCAGGAGTCATGGGGTGTCTGTGCCAGGCTGAGGGTCAGCACAGCAGGAGGAAGGTTCGGGAGGCAGGGGTAAGCTGGGACTGGTGCAGGGGAAGGGGCTGCAGAGGGCAGGTGCCTGCATCCTGAGGATCAGGGCTGCCAGCCAGGGCCCAGGGGGTCTGGGTCAGACTGAGCCACAGGCCGCTGAGAGACTGGGCTGCTGGGTGGAGTGGACACGGAGACACCTCAGAGTTGTAACTTGGATCCAGGGAGTGGAGGGAGAGAGCAGCCAGGTGAGCCACCGGCTGAGGGGGTGGGCGCCTCCAGGGGCCGCAGGTATCCACTTGTCCTTCTTCCTTCCCCCACCTCTGCACCCCCACACAAATACTGTCGGGAGCACCTAGGGAGAAAGTGAAGGCCACCCCATGCCTGGGCATCCACAGAGGTCCTGGTTGCCTCGGCTGCGTCACCCGCTTGGCGCACTATTCGACGGCACAGAGGCCTAGGTCCGGTGGAGGAGAGCCGGTCCCGGTGGGAGGAGGCCGGAGAGGGCCAGCGTGCCCCTCTGTGAGCCTTTGGCCCACCCGTCACCTGTTGCAGGCGCCTGCGGCAGCCCGAACACAAAGTCCTACAGCAGCTGCGGAGGCGTGGAGACGACGTGTTCGTGGTGACTGAGGTGCTACAGACACAGACGGAGATGGAGGTCACCCGGACCCACAAGCAGGAGGGCTCAGGCCAGTTTGCGCTGCCCGGAGCCATATGCTTGCAGGTGTGTGGTGAGGGCCGTGCCAAGGGCCGGGTCGGGGGCCAAGAGGGCAGTGTCCCCAGGCAGAGCCCGGCACCAGCCCACGCCCGGCCCCTCAACCCGGAGCCCGGCCCTGAGCCCAGATCTCCTTCTCAGGGCAAGGGCCAGGGCCACCTGAGCCGGAAGAAGACGGTCACCATCCCCTCGGGCAGTATCCTGGCCTTTCGGGTGGCCCAGCTGGTTATTGACCCTGACTGGGGTGAGCAGGATCAGGGGGACTCTTGGGGAAGACATAGGGAGGCCTAGGAAGAGCCTCTGGCTGGTTGGAAGTGCTGAGGGCATCTGGCTGCACAGCTGTGTCGGGGGTACCAAGGGTCCTGGGCTCTGGCGTGTGGGATGCTGTGGGAACTGTGCGGGAGAGCCCCAGCAGGTGAGAGAAAGGCTGGGAGCTCCAGCCAAGTGACCTGTCTCCCCGCCTCTGCTCCCACCTGGCCACTAGACATCCTCCTCATCCCAAATAAGAAGCAGAGGACCTTCGCGCCACCCCAGGCAGGTGAGCTGACGCACACCCCCGCCCCTGTCCAGCCGGGCAAGGGGACGCTCAGGCAGCTGAGGCCTTCTGCACGGCGCAGTGCGGCCCTGGACTGCCAGGGCTTATGCCCGCCCAGCTGCCCGCCCAGCTGCCCGCCCAGGGAAAGTGAGAGCCCAGTCCCGCCAAGTGCCCAGCTCACCACAGGGCTCGGGAGCCAGGGGAGGTTGATAAATGAGCGACACAAAGGGAAGGCGGGTCCCTGAGTTTTTGAGGAGCCTTACACCTGGGACGGGAGCAAGGGTGGGGACTTGCCCTCACGGGACAGCACGGTGCAGTCCCAGACGCCCGAGGGCTGGGAATGCGTGCGCACGAGGGGGACATGGCAACAGGCTGACACCATTGTGGCCCAGCCTTGCCCCCGCCCTGGCCGGCAGTGTGGGGGCAGGGTGAGGGCTCAGGGAAGGCCTCAGCCGTCTGGCTGGGGGACCCACACCCCGCACTGAGGAGCCCTGCCCCGCCAGGCAGCACGCGGGAGTCCTCCAGCTTCTCCGTGATGAAGGACCTCTATGACCGCCTCAAGTTCCTGTCAGGTCAGTACCTTCGTAACCATCCCTGGGACCCCCAGTGGGTCCTCCTTCCTGCCCAGGGCTCTCCAAAGCCCTGTGGGTACCCAGACAATGCCAGTCTTGTCCCCACAGACGGGCCCACTGAGAACTGCCTGGTGCCCACCGAAGACTTCCAGGGCCTGCAGGCGGAGGTAAAGGCCTGGGCCAGCGCCCTGGAGAACGGGTCCGCGACGCTGTGTGGGCAGCTGCTGGGGGGCCTGGGGCAGGTGCTGCGGGATGAGCCGGCCTTGCAGGCCCTGGAGGAGTCGGTGAGCAGGCCCCACGGGGGTGGGGGCTGGGGGGCCACGGGGTCTGTGCCCGCCAACCAGGCTCACTGCCTGCCCGTGTCCCTAGCTGGAACAGGGCCTGTGCTCCGGGCGGGCGGAGCCTCTGCACGGTCCGGCGGGCGCTGTCCTCGAGTGCCTGGTGCTCCACTGCAGGACGCCGGTAGAGGAGTTGGCCAGGCCCGTCTTCTACCTGCTGGAAGCGCTGGCTGGTGAGGGGTCCTAGGGGAGGTGGGGGGGAATAGGATGGGGCTCCCCCAGCTGGCCTTTCGGAGCCACTGCCGCACGGTCTGTCCGCAGCCCTGAGTGAGACCCAGCACATGCTGCTGGCCGAAGTGCTGGAGACCGGGGCCCTGCCGGAGTCGGTCGAGCTGGTGAGAGGGCCTGTGTGCTGGGAGGAGGGACTTGGTCTGTGGGGTTGCCCAGCTGCATCTGGGAGGGGCCAGTGTGGGCGGGCACTGGATGCTTGGGGTCCCGCTGACGCCCTCCTGCCCTGTCCTGGCAGGTGGAGACCCTTCTGGAGCAGAGCACCCCATGGCAGGAGCGGGAGGCCATATCCCTGTCACCCAGGCTCCTGGGGAGCAACTGGGGCTCCGAGGCGCCCGCCTGGGTCCTGCTGGAGGAGTGTGGCCTAAAGCTGCAGGTGGGTGCCCCCCAGGTGTGCTGGGAGCCAGAAGCCCAGGGCCCCACGTGTGCACTCTACGCCTGCCTGGCCCTACTGCTGAAGCTGAGCCAGCTGCGCTAGCCTGCAGACCCGCGCATGGGGGTGTCCGTGCCCACCGAGCTGCCCGCCGGGGAAGGGCGAACGCAGCCCTGCCAAGTGCCCAGCTCACCACAGGGCTCGGGAACCAGGGAACTCAATAAATAAGACACAGAATGCGAAGATGGATCACCGAATTTTTGAGGTACCTTAGACCTGGGACAGAGGGGAGGGATGGGGATTTGTCCCTCATAGGATAGGGAGGGACCTGGGGGCCGAGAGCAGGCGTTTCTTAAGAGTGCTCAGGAGAACCTGCCCTGTGCTTGGACCTGGTCGCTCTGGAGTAACCTGCCATGTGGCTGGAGCCCTGGCCCCTGCCCAGAGTGCTGGCCTGTGGGACTGCGCAGAGCTGCAGGGTGGTCTGTCTGCCTCGAGGAGCCACGGGGGCTGCAGAGGGAGTCCAGGGCCTGTGTGGCTGACCGGCACACGGACCCTGTACCCAGGGGCGGCTTGAGGCTTGAGCCCTGGAAAAGCAGTGGCCCGTGAGTGGCTGGTCTTCCGTCCACGTCGCATCCAAAGGCACCTGCTCAGAGAAGTGGCTCCGGAGAGGCCTCCGCGCTGAGTGGCAGCAGGCAGCGTCCAGGGCCCCGCCGCGAGGGAGAGGCGGCTGGTCGGGGTGCCGAAGGGCCGGCAGGGTTTCCTCATCTCCGGGAGCTGGAGCGGCCAACCGGGAAAGGTCTGCCTTTCCGCAGTGGGAGGGTGCCGCTCACCCCTCATCACGGCACTGTACGAGCACGCAGCTTTACAACTCGCTGAAGAGAAGGGACAGTGGGTTCAGCTGTGGCTGGGACACCAACCCCCCACAGAAATCCAGGATCCCAGCCCAACAGTGAAATTAACATTAGAACAGAAGACAGTGCCCCCTAAACGCCCCAGACGCAGTTACAGAAACTCCCTCGAAATCGACTCCCACACAGTGAGAGCTTGAGGATTCTCAGGCCTCTTTGTCCCTCCGGGGCCCGTGGTCCTGTCTGGGAAGCCTCGTGAGGGTGACTGGACAGGCAGAAGCCAGGTGAGTGGGACCAGAGCAGCCCAGGTCTCAACAACCAGCGAGTACAGACACACTGCCTCTGGGGCCGAGAGCGCCCTCAGCCTCAGCGCCAGGGGGAAAGGCAGTCCTGGTCAGCCCTGCCCAACCCCCATTTTCAGGGGCCGACAGTTGGCCCTCAGGTCCTAGGCCCCCGCAGGTCCTAAGGTCCCCAGTGACATACCCCATGTGGAGTATTTGAGCATCAGATCAAAGCAGGAGGGCCATACCAGGGAAGGAGGTGTGCTGAGCTCCTGGCCTCGGCAGATGGTGGACCTGGGCAGCACTGATGCTTGCGGGGGGCCAGGGCCATGGCACTGCCATCGGGGGGCAGGGATGGCCTCTGATGAACCAGGCCACTGCTCCACCTGAGGCCTCCTGGGGCCCCCAGCAGAGAAGTCCTTGAGAAGGGTCACATTTCCAGTGCCCAGTGGGTCTGGCCCTCAAGCCACTCAGGCTCTGTGTGAGCTGCAACCTGGCAGGCAGGGCGTCCAGCAGCTGCCAGCTACTTGGCAGGGAACACGGCAAGGAGGGGGACACATGACCAGGAGCGGCCAGCCGCGTGGTGCGAAACAGCCTGCTACTGGGTGGGGTGTGTGGCCCAGGCCCTCCAGAAGGGGGGCGAGAGAAGGGGGTGCTACCTGTCTGAGCCCCCATCTGAGGCGGGCTCTCCTTTCCCACGTGTGTCACTGTGGGGTTTGCCGCTGGCCTGTCCAGCTGTTCCCTGAGGTGGGGAGAGGCGTGTGTTTGGTCGGAGAAGTGGGCATGAATGCTCACCCTGGGTCTGACCCCTAGACTTCAAGGACGGGGGGCTGCCACGGAGGGGGTTCCTGCATCTCCTGTTGAGCCCAGCCAGGCCCAGCCTGAGTCGGGGGGCTACAAAGGGGCCCCTCACAGACCCCAACTGTAGGATGGAAATGGAGCCCTGCCCGGGGGCCCCGTGACAGGGGAGTGGCTTGAGGACCCCAAAGACCAGCACAGATGTCCAGGACGCAGCCGTTGCCTCCTTTCCTCCCCTCGCCTTCTCCTTCAGGGGGGTCCTAGGGCCTCCTGGCCTGTCCAGCATGCGCCCCGATACCTTTCATGTAGTTCAATCTCATCTGGCATTGGCTTCGTAGGATCCAGACTAGCACACCAGACTGGGACCCCGCACTGCCCTGGGGTGACCTCCGAGGCCCGACGCCTCCCCTGTCAGCCCCCACCCTGTCAGCCTGGCGTGCCTGACCCAGCCACACGCCCGCGCCCTGAACCCGCCTGACCTCTAACTCCGCGCCCATGACCCTCACTCCCGCCCACAGGCTGCCTTACCTACAGCCTCTAGTGCCTAGTGCATCAGAGCCACGTCCTTAGCCCGGCCCCAGGCCCCAGACAGACGCTGGAGCCCTTCATCCCCGTGTGTTTACTTCAGACACTTTCCACAGCAGGCAGCCAGGACCCCAGGCCTGCCCCAAGGTGTCCCCAGTCTGGAGGGACTGCCCTCAGCCCTCCAAGAGTCAAGGCCTGAGGCAGCAGCTGGGGCGGGATCCTGAAGGGCAGGAGAACGTTTCAAGGTGGGTCTTCTGGGTGGAGGGGGCTCAGCCACAGCCTGGGGAGCCTCCAGGGGGCCCTCCCCCCTGTACATCATCATGCCTGCGTCCTTCAGGCCCGGCATGAGGGCTGGCTCTGGTGCGGATGCAGATGCTGCCCCCTGACACCTAATCCTGGGCCTGTGGTGTCCAGTGGAGAGGCCAGAGGACACTGTCTGGAGAAGGATCTGCTGGCATCTGATGCAATGAACAGGAGCGAGGGGGTGATCTGGACCGCTGCCAGGCTGGGGGCAGCGGGTGTGGACAGGAGGGGAGGTCGATGGCTTTTGAGCAGACAGGATCTGGCCAGGAAGCTCAGGATCTGGCCAGAACATCAAGCCAGGACATGGACCGGCTGGGAGTGGGGCACCTGATGGGGAGGGCCGCTTGGGGTGGCGGGAGGTGGGCTGCTGGGTGGCGGGGAGGGCTGCTGGGTGGTGGCAGGGCCAGACAGGCAGGGAGCCGGGGCCAGGGCGAGCGGCGGCCCAGGAAGCAGGCAGCCTAACATGGCAGCAGCTCACAGGGCTATGCCAGCTTCACAGTATCCCCCACCAGACCCTGGCTTGGAAGGTTGGGGCGGCAGGGCACACTCCGGGGGCCTGGGAGAGCGACAGGCCTGAGGGGGCCCCAGGGGGCGGGCCCGGCATCCAGAGCCAGGCCAGGGTGCCCCTCGTGTGCAGTGTGCCAGGACTGGCCAGACAGGGCTGGGCCCAGCCCCCACCCAGAGGATGGGCGCCAGGTCGGACTCAGCCGGGTCCGGAGAAGCCCCAGCGGCCAGCGAGGCTCCGACGTTGGAAGGGGCTGGCTGGGTAGACAGGCGGAGGCCGGGCGGGGCGGGCGCGGCGCAGGCATGGGAGGGGCAGGCGCAGGCCCCGCCCACGGCCCTGCGCCCGGGCCAGCTGCGTCACCTGCTGGGAGGATACTTGCGAAGCGGCGACCACAGCAGGCTCGGGGTCACTCTGCAGCTGCCCCAGGTCTACGGGGACGGGGGTGCAGCTCAGGCAGGGCGGGAGGTCTCAGGACTGCCAAGCGCCCGGGGACCCCTGGCCCTCCCCCCCCCATCCACTCCACCCCGAGCATCCACGGCCTCTCCGGGTCCCCACACCCTGGTGACTTGGGTCCTCACCAGAGAACAGGGAGTCCAGCAGGTCCTGGTTGACGTGGCTGGGGCTGGTATGATGCACAAGGAAGCCTGGACCAAGGTAAACATGTGTGTGCTGGCCCCACGCCCCCAGCAGGGAGAGGCTGGCCCAGCTCCCAGAGCTCTGGGGACAGGCACACTGTGACACCTGGACTGCCTCACCGATGAGCACTATGGCTGCCCGGCGCAGGGGGCCCTGTGGGCTCTGCAGGTAGCCCTGGGTCTGGCTCAGGAAGCTGGGCACATGGCTTGGGTACCACTGAACCTGAGGACAGAAGAGCTCATGGCAGGACACGGGGGCCAATCCCATAGGGAGAGGAGGTGGCAGAGGTGAGCCTAGGGGCTAGGGTCCCTCAGGAGCCCTCAGAGCAAGGGGCCAGGACCTGAGGTCTTAGACCTTGGCTGGGAGGGCCGTGGAGACTCAGTTTCGGAGGAGCGGCCCCGGTGTGTACTGGACCAAGTGGGCAGCTGACCACACCCCATCGCTGACACTGTCCTCCCCTACTGACCAGTCGGTGGCAGACGCGGCTTAGGGCCTCGGGGCTGTCATAGTGGGCCACAGTGACAATCTCCTCTAGAAGACTCCAGCTCAGGGCTTGGTCACAGCGGGCCAGGGTCCACTCTGAGCTCTGGTACAGGAGAAGGGAGCTGCATCAGAGGTCCAGAAAGTGGCGGAGGTGGCCCGGGAAGTGGCCAGCGTGAGGGATGGAGACGCCCAGGGCAGAAGGCCTGGGAGCATGGGAGCCCAGGATGCCTGCATCCGAGGTCCTTGGGGAAGTCCCTGGCGAGGCAGTGGGGGGAGGGCGGGTGGGGTTGGATGGGGACACTGGTGGGACAGTCTTGGCGGGCGGCTGACCTCAGCTGCGTCCAGGCTGGGATCGTGCAGGCGCAGCAGCAGCGGCACGAGACTCTTCAGCACTAGCTTCCGCAGGGGACCGCGGAGCCCCACGCGGAGCCCGCGCCGGCCCTGCCGCACCAGCGTCCCCAGGAGCCCTATGGCGGAGGCGCGGACGGAGTCCCGAGCCTGCGTGGGAGGGCGTGGTCAGGGGGCACCGGGGCGAGAG
>NW_024351731.1:7048951-7049853 GCF_902729225.1 Pteropus medius
GTCTGGGGGTGCGATCTGGAGGCCTAGAGCGGAGCCTGGGGGGGGGGCCTGGGGGAAGGGGCTGCGCTTGGCGGGCTTGGGCGAGGGAGCCTGGAGGGGTGGGGCATCGCTCACGTCGTCCAGCAGCGGCGCGAGGCGCGGCCCCAGCTCGGTGCTCAGGAGCCGCACCGGCGCCCGTGGCTGCAGCAGGACCCTCCGCAGCGCGCCCAGCGCAGCACCCACGAGCCGCACGTCGGCCTCGCCCAATGCGCCCAGGAGCGCGGGCAGCAGCGCACTCAAGTGCCGCGCCTGCGGGGTCAGGGGTCGTGGGCAGGGATCGTGGGCATCTGCTCGCAGACCCCGCCCGCTCCCGCCCGGTGCCGCCCGGCGCAGCCCCTCACCTTCCCGTTGTTCAGCGCGAGGTGGCCGAGGCCCAGCAGGCCCAGCCAGCGCACAGTGGGCTCAGGGTCGTGCTGCCAGGCCCGCAGCCGCTCCAGGATGCCCTCCTCCCGCAGGAGCCGCGCGGTGGGCCCGCTCTGCAACAGCTGAGCGGGTGACACGGGCTCAGCACGCTCCGGTCTCAGCGAAGGCAGCGCTGCTTAGGGCCAGGTCCACAGCTGCCCCTCACCACCCGTGCCAGAAGCAGGCTCACCCCGGTGAAGAAGGCCATGGCGGTGAGGCGCTGCGCCTCGTCGGGGCTGCACAGCCGGGACAGCAACTCAGCGAACAGGCCTCGCAGGTGGTGGTCTGCGTGGGCCACCATGGCGCTGGGGTGGGGAGAATTGGCAGCTCTGCCCCGGCTTACAGCCTCGCCCCCCCCCGAGAAGCTCCCACACGACCACCGTCGCGCCCCTCCCTCCCTTTCCCCACCTCCCCAGCACCTGGCCAGCAGCAGGACGCCCTCCAGGTGGGTGTGGGCCGCC
>NW_024351731.1:7049864-7050519 GCF_902729225.1 Pteropus medius
CCCACACGACCACCGTCGCGCCCCTCCCTCCCTTTCCCCACCTCCCCAGCACCTGGCCAGCAGCAGGACGCCCTCCAGGTGGGTGTGGGCCGCCACCAGCCTCCTCCAGCCTCCAGCCTGCTCCATGCAGGTGACCACCATGCGGGCTCCATCCCCGGTAAGCAGAGCCTTGAGGGCGTCCACGGTGCAGCTAGGGGGGGCACAGCGGTGAGGGCAGTGAGGGCACTGGTCCCGCCCTCGCTTCCCCCGCTGTGACCCCCTCACCTGGCATGGCTGTGCGGTGGCCCTCGTTGGGATGGGGCCCAGATCTTAGGGGTGTCAGGGGAGTGTGCACCCCGGGCCAGCCTGTGCAGCTGTGTGACCAGCGTGAGGAGGAGGTGTGAGTAGAAGCCCCGCGTAGCACCCACACAGCCGGACACAGCCAGCATCTCCCCAAGGGCGCAGGTGGCCTAGGGAACAAGCAAGGCACTCAGCTTGGGGTGCACTGCACACCGAACAGGGACAAAGCCTCAGACGCTTGAAGGACACGACGGATGCGCGTGACTCGGGCGATACCCTGCTGCCCCTGCCCCCTGTGTCCCAACTGGCCTGCCCCCTTGGGCAGGGGGTGGGGGTGTCCCCTGGCAGGGCTGGCTGGGTCACCTACAGCCAGTGC
>NW_024351731.1:7051039-7100218 GCF_902729225.1 Pteropus medius
TGAGGAAATGGAGGGGGCAGGAATTGGGGGGGGAATTCAGAGGTTCTGCTCCATCCACGCCCGCCTCACTGGGGCCGGACTCCACTGCCAAGCAGGGAGGGGGAAGGAAGCCACGTGGGGACAGCAGGAATACGGCCCCAGGGGTGGGTAAGGACGGGTTACCGGTCCGGAGGCAGTGAGCAGGGCAGCAGTGCACGCACCACGTCCTGTGCGTGCTCCAGAGCCAACGCGCTCAGCACCCGCAGGGCTGCCCGGCGGGGCCTCCCCTCGGCCAGGCTGGGCACCTGTGCCAGCAGGCCGAGCACCAGGGCGCGCACCTGGTGTAGAGAGGCAGGCGCTGGCGGTCAGGCTTCCTTGAACCCCAGACTCTATCTTCTGTACCCCACAGGCAGGTGCAGCCTGAAAAAGGCGTGTGCCAGGCTTCCCGCCCCAACCCCCACCTCGGAAGCACCGGCAGGAGTTCCCGGGCAGGAAGGGGATGGGGGCTGACCTGGTCCTCCAGCCGCTCCCCCCGGGCTTCCAGGGCTGAGGACAGGGTGAGTGCTGTCGCCTGTGTCCCCATGAAGCCAGCCTCTTCCACACAGGCAGCCGTGTACAATGCCAGGTCTGCGAGGGGCCCCTCCTCCCAGGAACTCTGGGGGACCTAGGGCAGGGGGGACAGAGTGAATGACATCTTGGGCCTGCCCCAGCTCTCCTCCCCTGGCCCTCTCCCAGGTCCCCTCCCCATCCTGTCCCCCAGGCCTGTTCCCTCCCACTCACCTGATGGGGTCTCTCCGAGGCTGGCTCCTGCTCACGGGGCGGGGAGCAGGGCTCGGGGCTGGCGGTTATATTCCCAGGCTCTGCCTCGGGTCCTGGCTCAGGTTCAGGCTGTGGGCCTTTGGGAGGGGGCCTCACGGGCTGTCCCTGGCTGGCCCGTATCCCTTCAGCCAGAGCTGTCAGGGTCAGGGCCCCCACAGGGGCCCCACGGGCTCGGCCCCACACACCCCCAGCCATGGCGGCCGCACACAGCGCCTGCCTCTGGTCCCCCCAGAAAGGTGTGCCCAGGCCTGACCTAGAAGCAGCCCTGGAGGGGCGGGCCCAGGGAAAGGGGTGTGTGTGTGTGTGTGTGAGAGACAGAGAGAGAGAGAGACAGAGACAGAGACAGAGACAGAGACAGAGAACACACTCTGTAGGGGGTGTTGGGAGCCATACAGAGGTGTCCCCAGGCATGATGCCCACTGGGGGCTTATGAGAGGCCCTCCGGTGCTCCTGCCCAGGTGTCTGAAGCCTGAGTATCTGGGGTCTGGCTCTGGCTCTGCAGAAGGAGCAAGACTCCCAGGAGATGGTGAGTCTGCGAGGGGAGGGGAAGAGGGCCCTTGACCCTGACCTCCAATCCCGCTGGGCAGGGGTATCAGGGCAAGTGTAGACAGCCCTGGGGAGTTCCCAGCAGGATCAAGTCCGGGCCCAGCCCCGAGATGAGTCCTGGGCTGATTCAGCTCTAAACCAGTCTAGTTCAGGTTGGGCCTGGGGCCAGGGGCTGGGCTGTCCCCCAGGCATTCCAACCTAGCTAGACATTCTGGGGACAGGGGCGATTGGGAGAGCTGTCACCACCTCTGAGCTGGGGCACCCGTGGAGCAGAGCAAGGGAGGCAGAGAGGCTGCACCTGCCTCTTCCCGGGCTCCCCCAGGAGACGGCCGTGCCACTGTTGGGCTGGGCCTTCTGGTCCTGGACAGCTCTGAGGCGTGCCTCCGCCCAGTGCTGGACCCAGGATTCCTGGCACCTAGCAAGTGAGCACACAGCTGAGAAGTCGTGACCTGTGGGAACTTGGGAGCCGTTTCTGGCATGAGCAAGCGCACGCATGTGTGTCCAAGCCTCACACTCTCCAGGGCTGGCCTGACCTGGCCTCTGCCCTAAATCCCCACTCGTCACCTTAACCCAGCGACACAGGAGGCGCTGCCCAGGCTGACCCCAGGAAGCCAGGAGAGCCGGTTGGACCAAATACCTGGGCAAGCGGAAGTGCTCCGGTTAGCACCCTGACAGCCAGCATTCCACCGTGCCCTCGGCTGCCTGTGCCACCTCCTGCTGCCGACGGGAGAGGCCCGGGTTCCCCGCCCTGTCGCCCAGAGCCTGGAATCTGTCCTGAGCACTTCCTCTGCAGCCCGAGTTCCAAAGCCAGGGCAGATCTGACGAGCTTGCCGGCAGAGCCAAGGCCAGCCCAGGACTGCTGGCCAGGTGCCCAGAGCTGAGCCACCACCTGGCCATCAACTTCTTCACTGGCTCTAATGCAGGCCCCTGCCTTTCTCCTCTCCCTTTCCAGGGCTGCTGGGTTGGGAGCAGAGTCCCCAAGGCCTGGGCCTGGCTGGCCCCACGACGATGCCAGGGTCTGGAGGGCCAGATGGGAGGCCTCCAGGGAAATGGCCTCTAAGGCAGAGCTGTTTGGGGTTGGCAGCGGCAGCTAGGCTTCTCCTCGCCTGGGAAACTTGAGGTGTCCCCTTGTCCTGAGCCTAGGACAGTGCCCTTGGCAGGTGTGGGAGGCTGGAGCCATGCTCAGACACAGGAGGCTCTGAGACCCTTAGTCTGCCACCTCATCCCCGCCCCGTGGCCTCTGCTGCTGAGCCTCTAGCAGGCAGAAGCCTTCCGCAGTAATTCCCCGGCTGGTCATCGAAGTCCACCCTCCCCCGCAGCCCTGCCCTCTCCAGCCTCAGATCCGCCCCTAACATCCAGCTTCCTGAGCTTGGACGCTCCTGGCCACCCTCGGGCCCCAGCACAGGGCTGCCTCCCCATGCTGGAGGGGCCTAGGCTTTCCTGGCGACATGAACCCTCATTCTTGATTCCCAACTCCAGCCCACCCGGGAGGCCCTGGGGCTTGGCGAGTAGCAGGCTGGGTGCAGAAATGACACGTGACAAGTTGGGGGTAATGAGCAACTCATGTTAATTTCAGGCAGCCCCACCATGAGGCTCTCACTGGGGTCCTGGAGCCTTCAGCCTTTCCACCAGGGCCTGCAGCTTCTCGGACAGCGCCACCTGCAGGGAGGAGAGGAGGGGACGGTGGGTGGCCGTGGGCACAGAGAACACAGGGCGGGCGGGGTGCTAACCGGGGTCTTCCACGCACCTGGTACAGCTCCGGCTGCTCTAGCCGCCTGCGTGTGGGGCCGAGCTGGCTCAGAGACAGCTGGGCTAACGCTCTAGATTCAGCCAGAGGTGGGAGAGGCTCACACAGCTGGGGAGAAGGGGGAAGGAAGGAGTTGGCTCACACAGTGGTCAAGGCTCGATTTTGCAGGTGCAGACTCAGAGAGTACGCAGGGCTGGTCACCTGTCCCTGCTGGACCCAGAGTCGCAGCAGTGACTGCACATGGGCTGGCCTCACAACACAGGGCTCCCGGGCCCCTCGAGGCCAGACCCTCAGGTCCTGGCCAGCCTGGGGTGGTGGCTCCTCCGCCAACTGCAGCACGTCCAACAGTGGAGACCCTGTGCGTAGGGGGAAGGGCACCAAGAATAAGGTAGGGCCTGGGGCCTTGAGGGGGACCACGGAGGGGTGGGAGGGCCTCACCGTCAGAGCCTAGGAGCCGGAAGGCGGCCTTGCTCCCAGGCAGTGTCTGCTTCTCGGGGTCCTCGGTCAGCTTCATTCGTGGCTGGCCTCCCACAGACACCAGCTGCAGTGACAGGGTGTTGAGAGAGCTGGGCCCTTGGTACCCCGGCCCGCACCCCCACTGGAGGCCCTGTCTCCACCTTGTAGACGCAGCCCAGGGAAGGCTGGCCGGGGCAGGTGACCACGCTGGTGCCAATGCCGATGACGTTCACCTCACTGCCCTGGAGGGGGAGACAAGAGGGGGAGCTCGGGCAGCATCTTCGGGCACAGGCCCCCCCCAGGCACCTTCTGCCGCCCCGCCCCACCCCACCTTTTGGGCCAGGCGGGCCAGCTCCCCCTCATCAATGTTGTTGCTGACAGCAATGGGGATGGACTCCAGCCAGGGCACCTGGAACCTGTAGTGGGGGGCAGGCCCTCAGAAGTTCTCGATTCGCCCAGACTCCCTCCCTCCCCCACCCACGGGTAGTCTGCCCTGGCCTCCCGACCAGTGCCACAACTTCGCCACTGAGGGCTGCTCCGTGTGTCCGTCCCTCCCTCCCTCCCTCTGCCCCCCCATCCCGATACTCCTGCCCCAGAGGGGGTCCCTCGGCAGGCCAAGCCCCTCCCAGGGGGCTCACTGGGCCGCAGTGGTCCTGAAGAGCCCACGGATCTCCTGGGCCTGCTGAAGCAGGTCACCGCTGTCCAGCCTCACGCCCACCGCATGGTAACCCAGCTCACCCAGAGCCAGAGCGACAGCCAAGAAGTTGGGAAGCCCACTCCTGTGAGCAGAGACCAGGGGGTGGGGGGGCTGCAGCTGCTGTGCTGAGCCCCCCAGGTGGTGCCCAGGCCTCACCTCCTCACACTGTAGGTGTCCAGCAGGCCCTGGAAGGCCCGAGGAAAGGCCAGAGCATAGGCCACGAAGGCCGCCCGCTCCCCCGGGTGCGGCTCCTGCACCCCCAGCCCCATGTAGGCACAAACACGCTCCAGCCACACCTCCACACAGGCGGCCAGGTCCACCCTGGGGCCCTGACCAGCAGCCGGAGCCAACATCTAGGGCAAGGGGTCGGTGAAGGATGAGGGACCCAGAGTGCAGCGTGGGACCTGGCTCACCCCAGGTGGCGGGTCTGAGCCGGGGTGATGCCACGCCCCTGCCAGCTGCCGGTGCAGCGCTGCCCTACCTGCCCGAGGCTTGGCTTCTGAGTGGGGACTGGCCCACCCCTCCCCCAGGCGAGGGCTGGCCTTGGGGTCTGCCCTCTAGGGTGCAGCTGGAGAAGGGTACTGACCGGGTCAGGGGGCACCTCGGTGCCTGAAAAGGCAGTGACGAAGGAATGTGCCAGGGTTCCCGCCACGGGCACGCCGCGCAGCTGCCCTGCCAGCACGTTGCTGCTGCCATCGAACCCTAGGCCAGAACATCAGGCAGGGGCGGAGAGCTTCAGGCGGTGGGGAGGGGGGCTCTGGGCAGGGCCTCCCCTCTTTGCCTCGCTTCCCAGGCGCTCACCCCCCAGGTAGCTGTAGGTGGAGGCCGTGAGACCCCCGTCCGGGCCCTGAGCGCGCCGCAGCCCCATCTCCAGCAGCCGTTTCTCTGGCCCCGCAATCAGGCGAAGCCGCGCGGCGTTGGTGGAGATGAGGCTGTGGAGATAAGAGGGCAGCGCACCTGCGGTGAAGGTCACGAGGCCCCCGGAGCCTCGCGACCTCTTCCAGACCCTGCGTCCCGCCCACGGAGCTCGGACTCGGGCACACGGGGCCACGCCCACGCCCGCAAGGGCCGGCCCCCCGCGAGCCTGCGCCCCCGCTCAGTGGCGCCCCCGGCCGGTCGGCCCCACCTGGCGTAGCCGACCAGGCAGAGGAGCGGCGTCTCCAGCAGCTGCACCACCAGGAGCGGCCCGGACACCTGCAGCAGCGGCACCTGCGGGGAGGGTGTCAGCTGGGCGCCGCCCGGCCCCACTCAGGCCCGCCCCTGCGCTCTGCTCAGCCCGCACTCACGCCGGGGAAGGCGAGGGAGCCCTCGGGCAGGGCCCGCACCGTCACCCCGGAGCAGTCCAGGGCCCGGAGGTGCTCGAAGAACGCGGGGTCAGTGTCTGGGGGCAGCACCGAGGCCAGGAACTGCACGTCTGGGGGCGACAGAGGCCCGCGTGGGCTGGGGCGAGCGCGCTCGTGGGGGAGACGGCTCGTCGGGTCGCGGGAAGGGAAAGGGTCGCGTCGGGTTGGTGGGGCCCCTGGCGGGGACGAGGGGCCGTGGGGGTACCTGCGTCCCGCAGGCGGAAGGTGCGCAGGAAGCGCACACAGTCGCGCAGTCCCGCGGCCAGAGCGAAGGCGCCGCCGAAAGGGCAGTGGCGGAAGAAGAGCTCGAACTCGGCGGGGTCGCGCGCCCGGCCCGCGCGCCAGTAGCCCAGCGCCATGGTGACCTGGTAGAGGTCGGTGAGCAGCGGCCGCGCCGCCGCGCGCTCTTCGGGATCCTGCTCCGCCGCCATCTCGCCCCGGCCTCCCTCCCGGGCCCACGTGACACCGTGCTCCCCAATGGCCGGTGCCCAGGGCCAGCTTATGCAAGACACTCCGGGAAACGGGAGCCCGCAGGGGGCGGTCACCGGGGGAGCAACCGCCTTTCCCGACAGCTAGAATGGGCGGGGGGTGGAGGGCGGTCTGCCGGCTTGCGGACACAGAGGGGTCCCAGTGGCCGTCCCCAGGCGGCATGTGCCCGGTCTAGCCGCACTCCCAGGTCTTGCCAGTTCCTGCCAGCTGCTTGGGGGACGGTCCCCGCCTGGCCCCGCCCCCTGGCCGCGGGCACAGAAGGCGTGGTGATTCCACCTCCAGCTAGATTTTGGCCCCACCCAGGCCTAGGGCCAGGCGATTCAGAAGTCAGCAAGGACACTTGGGTGGGGCCCACGGTATGATTGGCATCAATGAGCCCAGTGCCACCCCTAGCTGGCTCCAAGGCTTTAGGGTCCTGCAACCCAAGCCCCACGGAAGTCCCACAAAACTGACGGGAACCTCCAGGGTCCCCACCACCAAGGGGCCTGGAGCACACCAGCTCTGACTAGGACGGCAGCCTACACCTTTCACAAATCCCAAGAGCGACTGTCTCACCAGCTGCGCTGGCCAGTCGTCCAGGGAAGGAACCGTAAATAGTGTGTGCGAGGACCACCTAGACAGGGCTGGGGGAGAGGGGTATGAAGAACCCTGGGCAGTTTGTCACGTGCACCCGGGAGGCGCCGCGTGCCCCCTGCAGGACTGGAGCAGAGGCCCAGGGCCACAGGGGCCTCAGGAGAGCACAGCAGCCTGGTCTTCCTAGAGTCTGAGGTGCCAGGTCTCACACAGTTCCAAGCTGGTGGGACATGTGACTATGGTCACAGTAGCAGGGCCAGGCTGGCTGCTGGGACCTTCCTGCACAGCTGCAGGCTGAAACTTTTGCTCAGCTGGGAATAGCCGACAGGGAGTGGAGTGGAGAGTAGAGGCCGGGGTGTCTCTTGGGCCTCCAAAGACCCCTACGGTGAAGGAGCCCAGGCGTGCTCTGTCCCTGGCTTCGACAACTTGAAATGGACATGGCATGATAGGCAAGTGAAGACGGGGGGGCCGCCGAGAGAGAACAAGAGGGTCAGGCAGAAAGGTGAGATCACACAGCCACTGAGGCCTGGAAGAGTGTGGCTCACTGAATGCCACCCGCCCACAGGGCCCAGACCACGACAGGAGCCAGAAAGCCAGAATCTCAAGTCTTTAATGGCTGCAGGGTCTCGCCACCCAGGCCCAGTGCCAGGGCTCAGATCTTGTTGAAGGCAGCTATGTCAACACTCTGCACCTGGGGAGAGGAGGGTGGCGGTCACATGGGCGTTCCCCCAAGGCCCACCAGCGCCTGCCCCCTGCAGCCCTACCCCCTCCTGTGGGCCCGCCCACTCACGTGCTCCTCGAACTTGGTGATCTCTTCTTCCAGCATGTCCGTCCCCACCTTGTCGTCCTCCACCACACACTGGATCTGTAGCTTGCGGATGCCGTAACCCACGGGCACCAGCTTGGAGGCCCCCCAGGTCAGCCCGTCCAGCTGGACGGAGCGCACGCAGGCCTCCAGCTGGGCCATGTCCGTCTCGTCGTCCCACTGGGGGTAAGGGAGGGACAGGATGGGGTCAGGAGCCCAGTGGAGCGGAGCGCACAGTGCTTCCTGGCCCCTAAGCAGCCCGAACTTGCTCCTGCCCCGCTGCTCCTTTTCTCCTCTTGGCCCACGGTTCCGAGCTCAGCTCGGCCCCACCAGGACCCCAGGGTGGGGGTCAGAGGCGGGCCACTCACGGGCTTGACGTCCAGGAGGATGGAGGACTTGGCCACCAGCGCGGGCTTCTTGGCCTTCTTCTCCGCGTACTGCCGCAGCCTCTCCTCCCGCAGCCGGGCCGCCTCCTTGTCATCCTCCTCGTCGCTGCCGAACAAGTCAATGTCGTCGTCCTCGTCATCCTCCGCAGCGGCGGCCACTTTCTTGGGGGGCTCCACTTGGCGCATGGGAGACACGTGCTACCGGAGGGGAGGGGAGGCTGAGACCCACGCGCCCTGGCTGGTGGGCCTGGAGGACACGGGGGCCCAGGTGGCCAGCTCTCGCCGCTGCCCCGCAGGACCAGGCCAGGGCAGGCACGCGCTCACCTGGGTCTGTGGGGCTGCGGCCCGGTGGGCAGGTGAGCTTCTCTCCAGCACGCTCAGCCGAGCCTCCAGCTTGGAGACGGCCCGCTGCAGATCCTGCACCACTATGGAAGCAAAGGAGACGCTGGTCAGACAGCAGGGCTGGGATGGGACCCACTGCCGGGGCCGGGGCCAGGGCCGGGGCCTCACCGCCTCGCAGGCTCTGGTTCTCCACCTCCAGGCTCGCGATCCGGGTGATGAGCTCACTGTGGTCTCCGCCAGGCCCGCTGGAGGCTCCGGAGCCCGAGCTCTGCGAGGCAGGGGGAGTGAGAGCTGAGCACTCCTGCCTGCTCCAAGGCCCCAGTCACAGCCCTGAGCTGGGAGGGAGGCACAGGTGACGGCAGACGGCGGCTCCTGTCAGTCCGCGGGGTCTACCTGCCATCCTCCACCCAGGAGAGGGACAGGAGCCCTGTGAGCATGAGGCCATGGCATGGTGACACTGAGGAGAGCAGAAAGCAGAGCGCCCAGGGCAGCCCTGGCATGGAGGCTGCAGGAAGTCAGAGCCATGGCCGCCGCTGCGCAGTAGAGTGGCCACAGCAGAGGACTCAGTCCCAGGGCAGCCTGCCTTGAGCTGGAAACGGGGCAGGGGGAGCAGCTGAGGGGCCGGTGCGGGCAGGGGAAAGGATCATGCCTGTGCAGGGGCAGCCACCCTGCAGCAGCCAGCACAGCTCCTTGCCTCCCTGGGCCACGCGCCCACCGTCCAGTTCGCCAGGCCTACCCCTGAGGGCTCTGGGGGGCGCAGGAAACCAAGCCTGGCCTGTCCCCTGACCACGCAGTGCTTCCTGGAGCTCACCTGTGGGGCACCACAGCTCAAGCCTGCATCCCACCCAGGGATGTACATGCACACGTGGGGTCACTCAGGCGAGCCACACCCCGGTGGGATGGCTCTAAGGACAGGGTGCACATGGCCTATTCCTGATGGCCACTGTCCCACTCCAGTGTCCAATCACAATAAAGACCTCGGGCTTGAGGCCCACCTGGGAACCAAGCAGCCACAGGACAAGCCATGTGGCTTCCCCCACTGCTCTGCACACCCGACCATGGACATGCTGCCAGGTGCCCAGGTCTCTGTCACAGGCCAGCGGGCAGTGCAAGGCTGACGCTGTCTCCTGTGACCAACCCCCCCCCCACTAGCTTACTCCTCACAGAGCACCGTGTGACGTGTGGCAGGGGAAGGGGCACTGAGCAGCTGCTGGGAACAGGACATGCTCTGGTCACATGCCTCTCCTCAGCTCGCCTACCCCAGCCACCAACTTGAGTCAATAAATGCCACACCGCCACCTGCAGCTCACAGAGCTGTGCTGGACCCACCCTCTCCAGACGGTCCCCCTGGGCCACCGTCACCAGCGTCACAGCACATGGCACCCCCAGCCCATCTCCCACAGCACGTGGCTCTCAGTGCCATTCCCACTGAGGGGTGAAGGCCAGATCCTCCCGTTCCAGCTTGCCCGGCCCAGCCTGGCCAGCGGGCAAGTGAGCCAAGTCCTGGTGGCAGCTCAAGCCTCTGCCCTGCTGTGCCTACTGCCTGTCACAAGGCAGAGCCATCTGGCCTCTCTAGGAAGCCGGTGCCCCGGGGGCTGCCCACCCATTGCGCCCCACTCATTCCCAGGCAGGTGCAGGGAGCCCAGGGCCCCAGCCTCAGTGAGGCGGGTCCAGGCCACTTGGTCCGTTCACAGGTCCAGTCATAGCCCACGCTGGCAAGCCGAAGGCAGCCACCGTGTGGCCTCAGGGCAGTGCTGCACACCAAGGCTTTGAACCTGGGACCCATCATCCCCACCCCACCCCCACTCTGTGCCTGGCACTGAGCTTGGTTCCCAGGGACCTCTGGGTTCTGAGGTCCCAGAATCTGCTGAGCACTCCACCCGAACCCGAGCCTGGGGCTGTGTCAGCACTGTCCTCCCCGGGTCCCTGTCAGCGGCCAAATGAACGGTGTTCCTCTACCATCCACGTGGAAGCCTCTGCCAGCACCCTAAACGGAAATGTATTTGGAGGCGGAGCCTTTACGGTGGTGATCCAGTTATGAAGCCATTAGGGTGGTCCCGACCCAATGACTGGTGTCCATACAGCAGACACAGAGAGAAGATGATATAAAGATGTAGCAGGAAAACAGCCGTCTGCAAGAGGAGCCAGCCCCACCCACGCCGCGGTCTGGGACCCCACATCTAGACTGTAAGAGAACGACTGTCTGTTTAAGCTGCATGGCCTGTGGTGCTTTGTTGCGGCTGCCCAAGCCCACTGTCCCCAAGCCCCAGAAGCACGCCATAGCTGTCCCCAAAGACCAGGACCCGGCAGCCGACCCCTATGGGTGACGGTCTTGGAAGAGCCTGCAGCCGGAGCTGCTAAGCCCCGGCCACGAGGACCTCGTGCCAGCAGGTCCCGTGTCTGCCCGGCCTGACCCTGGTCTGTTGGAAGGCAAGCGGGAGGAACAAGGAGGGGCCAAGCACACGGCAGTGGCACCGCTTCCTGGGGGACACCCGGACCAGCTGTGCAGGCAGAAAGCGATCGCCCATGGCGAAAGGGACTTTGCAGAGCTGAGGAGATGGGAGAGGATCCTGGATTATCCAGGCAGGCCCAGTGTCATCACAAGGGTCCATGTGAGAAGCAGAAAGAGAACACGTCACAGAAGCAGACGTCAGAGTCCTAATACTGCTGGCCAGAAGCCACAGGCCAAGGACAGTGGGCAGGTTCCTGGAGTTGGAGAAAGCAAGGAAATGGACCGTCTCCTGGGGTCTCCAGAAGGAACACAGCTGTGCCGACACAGCCAACATGTCCCAGAGGAAGAATGAACTCCTGGCTCCTATGGCCAGGAAGGTGGACAGCAGGTCTGCCACCTCCCAGGGACACAACCCCCTGCCAGGCTGAGACCGAGCTGGACATGGTCCTGTCCACGGACTGACCCCATGTGGGACCTGGCAGCCGAGCTGGGCCAGTTCTCTGATTTGAACTCGACACCCTGTGAACCCACCATCTGTCTGGGGAGGTCAAGGCCTGAGAGGGAGGCGGGCGTGCGGCAGACGCCAGCCTCGGTGCGCTCCTTAGCGGGGAGCAAGCAGGAAGGAACGGCCGGCAGGCGTGCACCTGGAGCAGGCGGGGCAGGAGGGAGACCCAGTGAGCATCAGCGAGCAAGTGAGAGGCACGGCAAGGATGAGCAGGGCTCTCCTGTGGTGGCCTGGGCCCAGGTCCGTGTCCTGGCAGGAACACAGCACCGCACACCTCGCCCTGACTCTGCTCTAAGGGCAAAATGTCGAGCAGCACTAGGGGAAAAGTCAGCTGCGCCGTTTGGCGTGAGGGCGGCGCCAGTGCAAGCCGCGGGCACCCGGCCGCGGTACTCACTCCGGCCAGGGATTTCTGGATGTTCTCTCTAGCTCTCGCAATGTCGCGGAGGATCACGCTGGCGCCGTTCTCCTGCAGACAAGTGCAGAAAGAACCAGTCTTTTCTTTCATTAAAAAAAATTTAATATCCAAAAACAAAAAGGAACCCTCATGTGGAGAGAGCGGTGTGCAGAGCGGGAGCTCAGCGGGGCAGCGAGGAGCGCGAGGTGCCGGAGTCCTGCGGCCGTGACGCCAGGCCCAGCCCAGGCCAGGGAGACGGAGTGGGCGTGCTGTCCCTCGCCGGGGCAGGAGCAGAGCCAGCACCCCAGGAGCCAGCCAGGGCCACCCCGCCAAAGACCCCGCCACCAGCACCTGGAGCAGAGCCCCTGGGTAGGACGTGCCTGTCCTCCTGGTGCCAACTCGGCCCCCGAGGCCGGGGGCGCAGCCCCTACCTGGCGTGAGGAGCCAGCCGCAGGCCCGTTCATCTGCTCGTAGAACTTCCTTTCTGCATCGTCATACTTGAACTTGTCGAACCAGATCTTCTCGTGCACAAGGAAGTTTGTAGCCATCTTCCTGCTGGGAGGGGAGGGAGAGGCTGAGGCAGCCTGGCCTGCGCCAGCGCCCCTTCCAACAGCCCAGATGCCAAGGGGGCAGGTAGGCTCTCCCAGTCCTTGGGTGACAAGGGCTCCAGGACAGAGCATGGGTGGCTCTCAGCCCAGGCGTGGAGCCTGTAAGTACCCGCCCCACACACAGTCGATGCTTGGACCTGTCTCCAACACCAGCGGCCCTCAAAATGGGGCCAGGAGCCTCTGGGGGTCCCCAAAGTCCTCCCTTTCCCAAGCACACACCTGTGCAAGGCCGGATTTATGCCAGACAACACATACCCACAGTCTGCACACAGAAGCAGGGGTGAGAACCCACTGCCTCCTACCAAGCCGACACTAGACTCCCAACACGTAGAACAAGGCCACTCACTCCCTGAATTTTTCTTACGGGAAAATTATTTGTCATAAAAATATGTTATCAAAGTTAACATGCAACAAGCTCAGTATTACTTTTCAACAAATGCTTTTAGCATTTAATCGTTAATGTGGTAAAAACGGATAGCTATGACAAAAGCTCTTTGGGGTTCCCTGAGCCCAGAAGTTGGGGAACTGCTGCTCTAGCCCTGGACAAGCAAACCATGACCCGAGAGCCACACCCAGCCCAGTTTTTGCAAATCGGTGCCCTGGCAGATGCCCACTGGCGGGGGTAGGGGGCAGCACAGACCGGGGCTCATAGAGCCTCTCCTGTTCCTCACCGAACTGGACAGAAACGGGCCCAGGCCACCACTGGACCTCACCCAGTGTCCCCTTAGTGACAGAGGGTGGGTCCAACGAGTCTCTTCCACCCTGACACCCATGAGGAGCCAGACCTCTCCACCGCCCCCTCCACTGCCTGGCAGGGACACTCCACCCACGCGCCATCCCATGACACCGAGGCGGAACTGCCAAACCAGTGGATCACTCCACAGATGGGCAGCCGAGAGACTCCTGCGGGACTCGGGCCCAGGCCTTAAGTCGCTGCTGGCCCAGCCTGAGGCCCAGCCACCTGAACCCCAGCCCTCCAACCCTCCACCCCTGCTGTTCTTGCCATCTTCCCTAGGGTCCAATCCTCTCTGCCCACCTGCCTGGGTGCCGCTGGCTGGGAACCCCTTTCCTGGCCTCCAGAGGCCACTGCTGCTGCTGCCTGAAACCACCCTGGGGCAAGGCTCCTGGGTCTCCAGGCGCAAAGCAAGTGTGCCCCCTCCAGCAGATGTCCTTCGGACTCGGGCCACTTGACTGGCCGTGTGCTGGCATACCTGACACACCCACCTTACCTCAGAGGGGACAGCAGATGACGAGGGAGGCGGGGTGGACAAGCAGGGGGCCAGGCAGGGGCGTGCTGGCTCCCACGTCATGCCCCACTGGGGCTCGGGGCCAGCAGCCTTTGCTACCCCCCAGGAGCTGCCTGGCCGCGGAAACCCTGCATGGGGCAGACTCAGCCCTGTGCCGACCCCTCCCAACAGCCCAGAACTTGGGGCGCCCCGAGGAGTGACCCTGGAGGCTGCACTGCCCAACCCGCTCCCGTAACCAACGTAGCCGGGTCCAGGTGTCTCGAGGACAGCCCTACTGGGGCAGGGGCAGGAAGGGGAACACAGGGGGCCCCAGCCTGGGCACCTGCCCAGCGTGTTTCTCCTACTTGGGTCTCAGGCTGGACATAGATGGGCCAGAACGGACACCGGGTCGCTGAGCCAGAGACGCGGCTTCGAGGCGCCAGGCCATGCGCAGGGCCTCGGCAGCATGGTGGCGGCACTCCGCACTGTCGTAGGCGGGCTTGCTGAGCCAGGGGGCCTCGGCATCCTTGTGCAGGAAGTACCAGTAGGGCAGGGCCGGGGGGACCTCCCCATCGACCCGCCGAGGCCCGGCCCGCTTGCTTCCCATGGTGGCGCGGCCCCGCCGATCTCTGCGGCCCCGCCTGGCGCCCTCGGCCTGGCTGGCCCGCTCCTGCAGGCGCACCTTCCCAGGCGGGTGGCCGTCGAACAGGGCCTCGTAGAAGCCCCTCTCGGCAGCGTCATACCGGGGCTTCTCCAGCCACACCTCCCGCACCAGCGCCTGAAGGCTGCCCAGTGCGGGCTGGCCATTGGCTGGTAGGCTGGGCTGGTGGGTGAGGGCCAGGTCAGGGGCGGGTGCCCGCTGGCCGGTGTCGGGAGCCCCCTGCCTGTTGCTCTCCTCTGCGGCCAACAGCAGAGCCTGAGACCACTCCACGAATGCCCGCTCAGCCTGGTCGAAGGCGGACTTGTTGACCCAGACACCCCAGGTGACATGGTGGCAAGCCATCTGGCTTCCGTGGGTACAGGGACCCCTGGGGCCAAGAGCAGGTGGCCGGGTGGCCTGAGCAGCCACGTCTGCCAGCCTCTGGCGGTATGAGCTCTCGGCCTGGTCGAAAAGTGGCTTGTCCAGCCAGACGTGGTCAGCTGAGAGGCCCACGAGGGCCAGGTCCGCCTGGCCGAGCCCGCTCTTCGGGGAGCGCTTCCTCTTCTGCAGGGGCCTCCTCCCACTGTGGCTCTTCCCGGGGTCGCCCGTGCAGCTGTCGGGGGCCTCTGCCTCCTCGGCGTCCTCCTGACCGGGCCCGTTCACGGCCGGCGCCTCGGCCAGGAGCTGCGGGGCGGCGGTGGCTCGCACGGCCTGGCACTCGGCCGCCCCATGCTTCTGCTTGTCCTCCCAGGCGGTCTCCAGGGCGCAGGCCTTCCCGCTCCTCATCTTCCGCGCAGCGTTAAAGGCAAGCACAAGAAGGCGATTGAACGCAGTGAGCCCGCAGCCAGAGTCCCACCCCTCCCTCTGCGGCCTGACCAGTGGTGCCGGAGGGGCCTGGGGACGCTTCCCAATGGGGGTGCCATCACACAACATGCAAGGGCCCAAGTCAAATCCACGGGTGCTCGGCAAGGCAGGAAACTAACATACAGACGTTGGGGTGTAAACACGTGTTCTTTTAACTCAGGCCTGTCTCTGCCAACCCCACAGGCACCAAGCTCTTCAAAGGGGTCTGGAGAACACTGACTCCAAACCTCTTTGGCCAGAAACTTCCGCCAGACTCTCCAGGCAGGGTCGCCAGGTCTGACATGGAATGCACTGTTAACGTGACTTTCGGACCAACAAACAGCCTTTAGGGAAAGCACTCCCCGGGGAATACCGGAGGCTCCCTTACACCGCAGCTACTCCCTGCTCACCCGAAGTTCTGACTAGATGTCCTGTAGTTTGCTAAGTCTAGCTGCCTGGCCCGAGACAAGGGTCTTACGGAAAGCACTGTCTCTGGGGATGACCCATCATGGTGCACCCTGCCTGAGTCACCCACACCACCATCCAGAGTACCACACGTCTCAGGAGGAGCTGCCTAAGGTCTTAGAAATGGGACAGCCTCCCAGTGGGAGCTGGGAGCCGAGGGTGGAGGGCCCAGCCCAAGGCCACACAGGGAAGACACCAGGGAGGATGCTGGTGACCGCACAGAGGAGCCGTGTGGCTCAGGCACTGACTGAGAATCAAGCTCCTTGGTCAGCTGCAGGCATCTCCGACCGGGAGGCGGTCAGCTCACACCTTTGGGTGCACTAAACTAATAGGGTCCCCGGGAATCTCCGAGCCCCAGGACGTTGGGACCCCACCCCTCACTTCAGCACCATCTGGTGTAAGGGGCACCATCATTTGGACAATGGGAGGCAGGTGGGTGGCTCTGTGCCCCACCTGCTACCTATGGCCGGTGGATAAGCCTCAGCTTCCTCGTTGGAGATGACCTGAGTCGTCTGCTCCAAGAGCTGCTGGCTTGACAGCGATGGCTTCACTCCCTTCCACACCCTGATCCTGCTGCTGGCACAGGGGCCCCTCCACCCTGCTCCCAGGCGTGGTGCTGTCGAAAGGCTGGCCCCCACTTGACAACGACAGAGGAGTCGGGGCCAGTCTGCTCAGGGGATGTGCCTAGGGTCCCCGAGCTCACAGTCGGCAGGCCTGTCTAGAGGGGTGGCTGTGATTGGCACGGGGGTTCCTTCCCAGCTACAGACCCGACTCCAGGGCCTGCTCCCCAACGCAGAAGCATCCTGCCGACTGACCGGCACCAGATGCTAACCTGCCAGGGGCTGAGCGGCTTTCCCTCGGGACACGCCTGCAGTCCGCCTCTGTGGATCATGGCGGAGCCTAAGCGAGGGCAGACCCACCGGCCTACAGAACACCTATCTACCTGCTGGGCCCCTGTTCCCAGGAGACGTGTCTCCGGAGGGAAGGCAATCTTCAACTCCACTCCCCTGGGGATGGAAGTCTCTCCTAACACCCCAAATGAAACCGAAACCCGACTCGTTACTCCAAGGGGCACATGGGTGAAGTCCCACAGCAGCCTAGCACTCGGGGAGACTGCCCCTGTACTCGAAGGGTGTGGGGGGTGCCTCTAATGGCACGTGCTACAGGCGAGGAGCCGGAGCCACCCCCAGCGCCTTCCTGCCCAGGCTGGCAGCAGCACTCACCAAGGCCAGGCTGACGACAGAGGCAGTGGTGGAAGCAGGAGCGTGTGCCCTGGAGGCAGGGCATTGTGACATCACCCACTGTTTCTGAGGGCTGCCAGGTGGGGCTTCTGTGCCCTCTGACCTAACGCCAGGCCCCTTTGGCCCTGCCCACAGGCTGGCCTTCCAGTGCCCAAGCCCTGCCAGACTCTGTTGGCCTAAACGCTCCTTGGCTCCAACACAGACCAGGCTCTGCTCAGAGCTTTGGGGACCACAGTTCAGGGGAGGGGAAGCCACTTCTTAAGAGGCCTCTGAACAAGGCACAGGGCCTGCTGAGCCACAGCTCCATGGCCTGCACCTGCACCCAGCCCACCACTGAGGTAGGAGCTGGCCCCGCCCAGGGAAGCACCAGGACCAGCTTGCTGCTGCCGCCCCACCCAATGGGCCGTGGGGCCAGAGCCGGAATAGCGGCAGGTCCAGCTCCTGGAGCTCAGGAGAGAACGAGCCCAGCTGCTTGCCCCCAGGTGCAGTGACGGCTGCACCGGGGGTCCCCTGGCTCAGGTGAAGGGTGCACGGGACAGGTGGTACTTACTTTCGCTCTGACCTCCTAGGACAGCATGAAGAGAAAGCAGCAAGGTTAGAGGCAGTCAGACAGGGCAGCCCGAGCAGGCTGGAGGGCCCTTCCAGAAGCTGCTTGGTGAGGCGTGCAGGCGCGTTTGGTGGAGGAGACAGACGGTGAGCACCAGAGAGCCCCGCCACCCAAATCCCAGGAGGCAGCGCTGCTCGATCATCACTTGAAACAGGCAGTTCCTGGGAGGCACAACCTGAACACCCCGCCCACCTGTTCCTCGCTCATGCCAAGGCAACCGGGGACAGGTGAGCCGGCACCCTGAGCGCCCCCACGGTCCACCCGGAGCTGTGGAGGGGATCCCTACCCATCCCCGCTCCCCGCGCTGCCACTGGGTCCAGACTGCCAGACAAGGTGCAGGATGATAAGGACCACTCCAGGGGTCTTGGCGTCCACCCAGCCCTGGTGCCCATGCTGGGACACGGCGCTACCAAAGGGCTCTGAGGGGCAAAGTCTCCCTGGTATGTGTAAAATGCCAGGGAAAAAACAGGCCACGGACACTCGGTGCCACACCACAAATCCACAAGAGGTAACAGCCCAGGAAGTGAGGCCACATGCAGACTCTGCCTGCTGAGCACAGGGGACAAGACCTGCCTGCCCGCCCCACCCCGCCGCCCCCTCTGCTGCTCAGCACCTGGAGTCCCCCTGCTCCAGCGGGAACCTGGCCACCCAGGTCCTTGCCTGACACCAAGTCACTGACGGACAGGGATGCACGCGGTGCCCTGAGGGGCAGACAAGCTGGTACCAAGGGGAGGCAGTGGGCCCTTGGGAGCGTGCAGGGGGTCCTGGGTGGCTCCCTGCAGGAGCAACACCCACCGCGAAGGCTTCTTAGGAGGCACAGTACCCAGAGGGGGTATGGGCATGGCTCTGGGGGGAAGGGCCCTCCAGGGACACAGCAACAAGCCACTCCCACCCGCGAGCTTCACCGGGGAGACTGGCCACAGCTGAGGGCAGTAGAGCAACACCCAGGTGTGAAGCCGATGTTGAGAGGCCAGCGGCACCCACAGGGACACTACCAGCTCCCCGTGCCCTGCTGCTAGGTCTCCAGGGACAGCGGACAGCCCCCAGCAGCTCCGATGCAGAAGTCCACCTCTACCTCCTCGACTCCCTCATCCCTGCATTCCCTGAGGACCTGCCCGAGCCGGTCCTTCCTGGCAGAAAGGCGAGCTTGAGTGGAGCCCTTCCCTGGCAGACACACCAGCCTGTGCTCTCCAGCAGGGACCCTCGTCACCCAGTCCCTCCAGGCGGCAGCAGTCACAGCTCAGAGCACAGGGAGGAAAACTTGCCAACACCAGGCCAAGGACCAGGAGTGGCCTTGAGGGTCCTGCTCACCTGCAGGGCAAAGAGCCGGGGGCTGCCCCCACCACGGCCCTGCCTCATCCACCAGGCTCAGCGAGACCTCTCCCCTCAGAGGGCACTGCCCCGCCGAGCTGCCTTGGGTTCTCGGGGGCCCCTGGTTTGGGAGGCCCCAAGGGGACCACGCTCTGCCTGGCCACCAGGAAGGCAGTGACGCAGCTGAGGTGGTCCTGGTTAGATGTGACCCTTCCTCTGCCACACGCCCAGCCCAGAACCCGGCGCACCAAGCCGTGTGCAGGCCCTGTGGGCTGCAGGCTTCTCGGCCTCCACGGAGCCGGGAGGGCAGTTTTTGTGGTGCCAGCACAGGGAAGCTGGCAGCAGCTCCCACCCGGGACACTCCTGGCTAGAGGGCCCTGAATGAAGGAGAGGAGGTGGCCTGGCAGAGCTTTGCCCACCAAGGTGTCAGGGCCTGTGACACTGGGCACGCAGAGGGTTCTGGGAAGGGTTGGCCCCGCCCCTGGCTCTGCCCTCCACAACGCCTTGGCATCCTCCGGACACCGCCTCAGGGGGCCCTTTGCCCACATCACCCCACGGCAGTCACACAGAGAGGAGCTCACAGATGTACACCGAGCGCTCAAGAAATGTCCTTCTACGGGACGTGAGAACGCAGCGAGCAGGCGTGAGGTGTGCATGGGGCCCGGCTCTGCCGCCCGCTCATCTTTCTCTGGGCCGCCGCCGGCGTGGCCTGGACCCGTGCTGCGCAGCAGAGCCTTCTGTATCTGCAGTGTCACCAGCAGCACCAAGCCACAGAGACGTCCTAGTCCATGAGAAGAGCCACGCGGGGGGCGCCCTCTGCCTTCCCTGGAGGGGCGCCATAGCCCCCAATCCTACTCTGAGGCTTTCCGGCCTGACTCCTGCATAGTTCAGCTCCACTCAGACACCAGCCTGTCCTACTGACAGGAAGGGGGACCTGCACCCATGCCAGGCCCAGCCAGTGGCAACCAAGTTCCTGCCTCACACCACGGCCTGTCAGTTCTACCTCTGTCCCAGCCCCTGGCACTCTGGTCCAGGCGACCAGTCAGGCCCCTGCATCCTCCCCCGGGGCGACTCCAGTACCCCGCGTGCTTCCCCACCTCCACGTACACACCGATGTGGGTGTCTCCAGGCCTCTCACAGCTGGGCGCAGGAGTGGGAAGGCGAGGCTCCGAGTCAGCGAGGTGAGGAGCTGGGGACTCGTCTCCCTCCGATGCCTGTATTGCACATCGGTGTCCTGCTGCCACCCACTTCAAACACACACATACATGTCGTCTTAAAATTATCGGCACAGGGCCAGGGCTTGACAAATGCTCAGGCCAGCGTTTCCTGCTTGCGGTCCCCGAAAAGCCGATACTAGCATATGACACGTTGGAAGCATTCTTTTTGGTAATCTTTACCCTGCAGCCTCACTCAGCTTCCCAGAAGCAAAGCCCAGGTAGCTGGTCCCCAACTGAATTCGCCAGGGGGCAGCTGTCGGGGCCCAACGAGGATGAGAAGGGACTGGTGGTTGAGTGCTCACCCTGCCCAGGCTCCCATGAACCCCACAGCATCCCCACCGCTAGGTGAAGAAATGGAGACCGGGCCTGGAGAGCAGCCCCGGGCTGGCACGGGGCCAGAACATTGCCCTGCAGAAGTGACGCAGGAAAAGTACTCTGAGTGTGTGTGCCAGGCGCGCCATGAGAAGGCGCTTTTCTCAGGGGACACTCTGTCCACAGGAATGATCGAACTGCATTTTGAGCCAGCCCACCTACCAACTTAGGGTGCCCAGGGCATCACAGCTACTCCTATGGCAGCGTAAGGTAAAGACGCGTCCTTCCACGCCCCAGACAAGGCCCACTCGAGAGTTCTGTGCCAGGGTCAATTTAAGAGACTGCTGGGCCGGCAGGGGGCCACCCCAACAGTTCTCTTACTCCAGGGTGGCCCTTCATTCTGGAAACCCTGACCTCCGTGGGGTCTCCGCCCCACTCCACCCCCTTGGCTCCAGCACCAGCCTTTCCCTCTTTCCACTCAAAGTGCCGTTTGTTCAGGAAGACATTATCCTCGCCTTCAAAGACTGGTTTCAACGTCGCCGCCTGCCCGGACACCTTATCCAAGGCAAGACGCCCCGCCACTTTCAGAGAACCCTGTGTTTCAGTCACTCAGCAGTCACATCCTTATTCCTTCCCGCATTCACGAGCCGTCAAGGTTCCACGAGGATTGGACACGCGCCTGTCCCTTAGGTCCAGGACCAGAATGCAGTAGGTGCTTAATACGCGTGCTGGACAAAAGGACCGTCCACAGGCCCGGGCCACACAGCTGGGCAGATACTCCTGTCACCCACCGACACAGGACGACGCGGCGCCCAGCAGCCCCGCGCCGCCTCCGGGCTGGGCCGGCCACGTGGCCCGCGGGCCCCGCCCCTCCGCGCTCGCCCCGGGAGCCACACTCGGCCCCCGCCCCTAAGCCGGCACGCCGACGGCACTTGCGCCTCGGTCCCTGACGGCACGGAGCCGCTGGCGCAGCCGGGCCGCCCGACCGCCGGCCCGTGCGGCCTCTGGGGCTCGTGCGGCTCCTTCGGCGCGGGCCGCGGTACTCACACTCCAGCCAAGGACGCGGCGACCAAAGAAGAGAGCTCGGCGGCGCGGGACGCCTGAGGAAAGGGAGGGCCGCCCCGGCCGCGCACGGGAAATGAAGCAGCGGGCCCTACCACGCGCCGCCGGCCGGGGCGCAGGGGAAGCGGCTCCCGCGCACGCCCCGCCCCGTCGCCCGGAGCTCCCCGTGCGACTCTCCCCGCTGCTGCAAAGACAGAAGCCAGAGAGAGACCACCACGGGGCTCGCTCTGTCCTGGAGGAGCCGCAGCACACAGCCGGGAACAGGACCGCAGCCCGCTCGCTCACCCCCCCGCGCTACCGGCCCAGTGGACTCGTCGGGACGGGGCGGGGCTGACGGGCCCGCACGCGCCGGGAGCCTGGCGGCGCGGGGCGGGGCCAGCGCGCCTGCGCCTCGGGAGCCGGCGAGACAAAGGGGAGGGCCGCGGCCGGCCCCGCCCCCAGCGCCCCGCCCCGCGCGGCCGGCCGGGCGGGCTTATGGCTCCCGCGCTCCGGCCGCCGCCGCCATGTACCCTGCGGGCCCCTCGGCCGGTCCGGCCCCGCGCCGCGGCCGCCGACCCCCGCCCGGGCGCCCCACGCAGGCGCCGCGGCCTTCCGCACCCGTCCCGGCCCCCGCCGCGCGGCCCCGCGTGGCCGTGAAGATGGCCTTCCGCAAGGCCTACTCCATCAAGGACAAGCTGCAGGCCATCGAGCGCGTCAAGGGCGGCGAGCGACAAGCCAGTGTGTGCCGCGACTTCGGCGTGCCCGGCGGCACGCTGCGCGGCTGGCTCAAGGACGAGCCGAAGCTGCGCTGGTTCTTGGAGCAGCTGGGCGGCGAGGTGGGCACGCAGCGCAAGAAGATGCGGTTGGCCAACGAGGAGGAGATCGACCGCGCCGTGTACTCGTGGTTCCTGGCGCTGCGCCAGCACGGCGTGCCGCTTTCGGGGCCGCTCATCCAGGCGCAGGCCGAGGCCTTCGCGCGCCAGATCTACGGGCCCGAGTGCACTTTCAAGGCCAGCCACGGCTGGTTCTGGCGCTGGCAGAAGCGCCACGGCATCTCCAGCCAGCGCATCTACGGTGAGGCCGAGCCCCCGGCCGCCGGCCCCGCGCCCAGCCCGCCCGTCAAGCAGGAACCCGCGCAACCTCCGGGCGCCGGCCCCCTGCCGGGCCGCGTCCCGGCCCCGCCGCCCCCCGCCGAGGGCGGCTACGGCGACGAGCAGATCTACAACGCCAACGTCACCGGCCTCTATTGGAAGCTGCTTCCGGAGCAGGCTGCGCCACTAGGCGCGGGAGGCTGCGGCCGCCGCTGGCGGGGTGACCGGGTCACGGTGCTGCTGGCCGCTAACTTGACCGGCAGCCACAAACTGAAGCCGCTGGTCATCGGGCAGCTGCCGGACCCGCCCAGCCTGCGCCACCACAACCAGGACAAGTTCCCGGCTTCCTACCGCTACAGCCCAGATGCCTGGCTCAGTCGCCCTCTGCTGCGCGGCTGGTTCTTCGAGGAGTTCGTCCCCGGCGTCAGGCGTTACCTGCGCCGCAGCTGCCTGCAGCAGAAGGCCGTGCTGCTGGTCGCGCACCCACCCTGCCCAAGCCCCGCCACCAGGATGCCCGCCCTGGAGGAAAGTGAGGAGACCCCCAGGTGCTTCCGGCCTGAGCCCCTCGGCCCCCCGGAGGAGCTGCAGACCCCCGATGGGGCTGTTCGCGTGCTGTTTCTGTCCAAGGGCAGCGGTCGAGCACACATCCCTGCCCCTCTGGAGCAGGGTGTGGTGGCCGCCTTCAAGCAGCTGTACAAGCGGGAGCTGCTGCGGCTGGCTGTGTCCTGCGCTGGGGGCTCCCCGCTGGACTTCATGCGAAGTTTCATGCTCAAGGACATGCTCTACCTAGCTGGCCTCTCCTGGGACCTGGTGCAGGCAGGCAGCATCGAGCGCTGCTGGCTGCTGGGCTTGCGGGCCGCCTTCGAGCCCCAGCCAGAGGAATGTGTTGGGCAGGGACAGCCAGCCGGCCAGGCGGAGGAGGCGGCGGAGCACAGCAGAGTGCTGAACGACCTCACGCACCTGGCAGCCCTGGCCTACAAGCGCCTGGCTCCGGAGGAGGTCGCCACGTGGCTGCACCTGGATGACGATGGGTGCCAGCCTGAGGGCTGCCGTGAGGAGGCGAGCCCTGGCCGGCTCCCTGCCCCAGCCCTTTTGTCCCGTCTGCCCCCAGGCAGCCTCCCCTCTCCAGCGAGGGTGGGGAGGGGGCGTCGGCTGTTCCCACCGCTGGGGAGGCCGTTCGAGGTCTCGAGACCGCCCTGCGTTGGCTGGAAGGCCAGGACCCCCGGGAGGTGGGGCCACTGAAACTGGTGCAGCTGCGCTCCCTGATCAGCATGGCCCGGAGGCTGGGTGGCATTGGGCCCTCCCCAGAAGTCCCTGACGACGGGGTATGACCAAGCCAGCCCGAGTGGCCTTTGTTCTGCTGCACCCGGAGGGAGGGGACACAGTCTCCCCTTCTCCTCCCCTCAGTGGCCTGCCCCGTGACCAAGGGGCTCTGGGGATGCCAGCCTGACCAGCCAGGAGGAGCTGTGTGAGTGGAAGGTCATCCTGGGGGCTGGAAGGGAGGCCCCAGTCTTGTGCTCCCCCTGCCTGGGTTAGCACTCCCATAGGGTCTGTGGCCTCGGCTGGGGCCCCTCACACAGGCCTGGCACTCGGGCCACAGCGCCTACCAGAGGGCGGTTCGCTGTGTTCTGCCCCGCCCCTGTGGGGCTGAGGCCTCCACCCTGCCCCGTGGTGGCCAGTCACTTCACTGGACAAGGGCCCCGCATTCCTGTCCACCTGGAGCCCTGGTGCTGCGTGGATCCTGTGCCACAGCCACAGCCACGTGGCGCAGCGGGGAGGCACAGCACTCGGGTTTGTTTTTAGCGCATTAAGTCCATTTTCACAGATAATCTACGAGAGGCAGGGTGGTGTCTCAGTCCCCAGCCCGGGTCCGGTCTCAGAAGATGGCTCCGTGGGCTGGGAAGGGACTGTGCCCGCACCTGGGCCTTCTGAGGTTCTGGTGTGTGTGGGTGTAGATTTCAGCTCCACTCAGATTTTAATTTTCCTTAAGAAAATACATCTCTGAACAGCTCTCTCATCGCATGGGGTTGGTGTGCGGCCAGACTGCAGCCTGGTAACTTGAACAGTGACTCGCCAAGCTCCCCAGACTCCCCCAGCAGCCACAGCCCACTCTGTCCAGCCTGGGCATGGTCCACCCCTGAAAGCAGATCCTGGCAGCACCTATTGGCTGCCCCACTAAGCCTGAACTGCCCCAGTCAAGACAAAAACCACACACGTGCATAAAATATCTCAGGTCTGAAAGCTGAGGAAAGGATGGGGAGAATTTGTGAGCACCGGAAGTGAGCCTTGGCTAGCCAGGCGCAGGGCAGCGCCTCCAGCCTCACCTGCCAAGGCCCATCTGGTGCATCCCCTGTCAGCTCTGGAGCCTGCACACCTACGGGAGCCTTTGGCAGTCTGAGGCTGGCCCTGGGTCTCTAACCCAAACAGCTGGCACAGGGCTTCAGGGACCCAGGGCTGGGAGCCTGCTGGCTGCGGAGAGGCGGCATAGGGTCCAGGTGGGTTCCCCATGCAGCCCAGTGGCCTCAGTAATGGCCCTTCTGCCTGCAGCACTGCTGGCCCCTCTGGCCAAGGTCCTAAGTCTCCCGTCTCACCCTCTGCGGGCTGGGGCAGGGACTGGAGTTGGTCCTGAGATGGGTCTCTCCTGGAGCTGCCTTGTGGCACTGGCCCAGACTTCACTTGTGGAGGAGGCTCTGGTCTTCCCGGGGGGCCCTCAGTGAGTACTCCATAAAGTGAGGCTGGTCCGGCTGGCCTGGGGCTTGAGCTAGTTAGTGCCTGGTGAGTGTGGGTCTGGGGGGCTGTTGGCTTCAGTGGGCTGGTGGCCCCCTCATGAGAGGGCTTATAAAGGTGTCCTGAGTGAAGGCGCTGGTGTCCTGTGTGTGCCACAGGACAGAGGCTAGGCGCACCTGGCCCCCAGGACGGCCCCAGTAACAGGCCATTGTGCCCATCACCGCACAGCCACTGGTTGGCTGTTACCTATCTCTCTGGGCTCAGCTCAGTATGAAGTCATGGGGTGGCCTAGCCAGAGGCTTATGGCAGGAGGCCCCGCAGCTTATCCCTGCAGAATGACTGAAGTGGACCTTAGCTGGTGGCCGCACTTGGCAGCCTGCCCCTCACTGCAGTTACCTGCTGGGCCCGAGTGCTTGAGCCCACAACCTGGTTCGTGATGACCGGAAGCTGAGGTGGTAGGTGGCACCGGGGCCTGGGGTCTTGGTTGTTGCTGCTGGAATTCTTTCAACATTAGTCGTCTGCAAGCCAGAAGCTGTTTCCCTGGAGGATGATGTGTCCTCTGCCTTGGTGTGGGGATGCAGTCAGGGAGGTGTTTGGGGACAAAACCATCGGCTTCCCCTCCTGTTCACTCCTTTTGACTTGTACTCAAGGTGTGAAGGTCACTGCCCTTCCAGGAGGTATGCTTTGGTCCGGGTTAGTGAGAGCTCGCCCCGTGGGCTTGGCAGTGGGCGGGGAAGGGAACACGTTGGGTGAAACGAGCAAGCGCACAGGCTTCATTTGCCTGAGACCACCCAATGTGCGTATTTTGAGGGAAGAGGCCAGGCAGCAGCTACCAGGGGTCCCAGCCTTGCCTGAGGGGGCTGCGTGCTTGGGAGTGGCCACCTAGATGTCCAGGGACCCCCAGCCTGTTGGCCCAATGCAGGTTGGGAGCCCAGGTTGTGGGTAGGGCCATGGGAATTGTTTGGCCCACAGTGAGGGTGGTCAGCCATGACACTTCACTCCAGCAGCATGTCCTTGGGAGGACCGTGGGCTGGTGGGCTGCATGCTCTGAGTGGTTCTTTCACACCCAACCTCGCTGATGGCGGAGCCGACCTGGTCAGGTAGGCCCAGTGCGCTTTATAATAAAGGCTGAAAGTGTCAGCTTCAGACGCATCTCTATTCTAAAGTCTTATTTGTGTAGCTTTGACTCAATGCTTGGATCTAGAACGGTTCATAAGCTGAAAAAGTGGGGAGGGCGTGAAAATGAGGCAGCACCGATGGAAGCTCCTACGCACGTGTCCGGGAAAAGGCACTTCGACCTTGTGCTGTGAGGTGAAGAGATGTGGCCAGCTAATGACTGGGCTGTGACCCTGTTCCCCGCATCCCAAGCTGTCCCTCTTGAAGTGTCCTGTCACAGGCCACCACCATCTGGAGCAAGGCTGCCCCTCCAGCTGGGCTAGGGGCTCACAGAGGCCCCTCATTCAGAGTGGCCACCTTGGTTCCCAAGGATCGTGAGATGTGGCGCTGGGACTCACTGACACATGGCTGAGTGTGAGGTCAGGTTGCAGAGCTTCCAGGTGATGGTGTGGGGAACCCATACCCCACCTCGGACCAAGCCTAGTGTCCTGGCCTTGGCTGAGACGCGCTTCCAGGCACTTGGACTGTAGTTGAAACGTCAGCCACTCCGTACCATGTAACAGCAACTTTAATCCCATTTCACAGATGAATTGGGTGTGGAAATGAATTCAGGGTGACATTCTCACAAGGAGCAGGGCCCAGTCAGACTGATCCAAGGCCAGAACAGGGTGAGGTGGGAGGCGGGAGAGGGGCTGACCTGGGCGGGAGGAGGGCAGTGAGAGGTCCCCGCATGGGGCTTGGGAGCCCTCGGCCGGTCTAGCAATTTCCATTTTTGTAAATCCTCAGCTGGTAGGTGGCAGAGTAGGTAACTGAGGCCAGGCCTCCCGTCACCTCAGGCCTATGGCTGGAAGCCAGGGGAGCTCCAGCCCCTGGGGCCTGTGGAGGGCAGAGAGGCCCAGCGACCCTGGGGGCCGTGCAGAGGACGGCGCTGCTGGCCCCCTCCCCACAGTCCCCACAGCCTCGCTTGGGCCCCAGTTCCCAGCTGGTGGTCTGTCCAGGGACATGCTGGAGAGCCAGGTCCTGCACCAGAAGCCAGAGCATGGGACCCTCGAGGACTCCTGACCAGGAAGGGCCATCAGGACTAGCTCTATCTGCCACTTGCCAGGAGCTTAGGGTCTGGGAGAGGGGCCCACCCTCCCAAGCCTGGGGCCGTTCCTCAACCAGCCTGCTGCTGCCTGGAGCCATCTGCAGTGGGGAGCCCCACCCAGGGACAGGACAGGACAGACGCGGTGGCATAACGCCCCTGGCTTCACTGAGGGGGACTGGGTCTCTGGTGCGGACTTCACGTGTTCCCGTGCCCCAGCCTGACTACAGTGACACAGCCACGAGGGCCTGCCAGGCTGCCAGGGCCGCTGCTCACACCCTCGCCCACCTGGCCAGCGCTGCCAGTGCTCAGGCCTTCAGAGGCCACGTCGCCCTCATGGTGGCCATCGCCACACTGCCTTCTGCCCAGGGTGGGAGGGGACCCCTCAAGTCCTGCCCCCTTGAGTTTCCCCGAGTGGGAGACTGTGCAACGGTGAGGGTCCTGCAGGTCAGAGGACCGCAGTGCTCGGGAAGGGGCTGGGAGGGCAGGACTGGGGTGACCGGGCTGTTCTGGGTACTTAGACTGTGACCCCCATGCTGTGCCTGCCCCCTACTTCCTGCTGAGCTCCTTGGCCCGGCAGGTGGCGGCCTCCACGGCGCTCATGGTGGCTGCCCGAAGCCCGCCCTGCTCCAGGGCGTGGAGCCCGTAGATGGTGGTGCCACTCGGTGTGCACACGTCTGTCCGCAGCTGGGCTGGGTGCTGTCCCTTCTGCAGCAGCATCTTGGCCGTCCCCTGGGAAGGGGGCGTTGGGAGCCAGTGACTTGGGAGAGGCGGGGGGGCCCCTTCTCCAGCTCAGCCCCACTCTGTCCTGTCGTCATGCGTCCCCCGATCTCGGCCTGAGCTTCTTGGGCCCACTGTCTCCCTTCCCACTGCTCCCAGGAGGCACGCAGGCCCATCCCCTTCCACATGCTCCCCTGCGGCCGCCATCACTCACCAGCAGGGTCTGAGCAGCAATGCGGTGGGCCAGGCCGCTGGGCATGCCCATCTTGATGGCACCCTCGGCCAGGGCCTCGGAGAAGGTGCACACCTGTGGGGGCAGTGGTGTCAGCGCCGGCACTCCCCTGCACACAGCACCCAGCCTTGAGAAGGCTCAGGGCCTTCAGGAATAGGGCCCAGAGCACCAACCACCAGTGCAGCACCCAGGCTGAGGCCTGGGCCCAGGAAGGCAGAGCTCGCGGGCAGCTGGGCCTGAGGGCAGGGCAGTCACAGGGACTCGGGAAAGCCCTGCTTTGCAGAGGGACAGCCCGTGGGGGCAGGGACTAGACAACACTTACGAAGGCCACACCGCTGCCGCTGAGGCCAGTGTGGATGTCCACTTGGGCCTCAGGCACCTCCTCACACTGCCCGCAGGCCTCCAGCAAAGTCTGCAGGAACTCAGCCTCGCTGCTCCCGGCATGGCGGCCCCGTGCCATCACCATGGCTCCCTCGTGGACCACGCAGGGTAGGTTGGGTGAGACCCGCAGCACCCGTGCGGTAGGGGGCAGCAGCTGGCCAGAAGGAGGCTGGAGTCAAGGAACTTGTGGGTCAGCCCTGCCAGGCAGGTGCGCACCCAAGTCAGGCCCCCTCCCCAGCTTCCCAGGTACGGCACCAAGAGGAAACCCAACCCTAGTCCCTTAGCCACCTGGCCATCTCTGCAGGATGGCTGAGAGGCTGTCTGCCACCTGTCCCACCCATCCTGGGGCCAGTTTCGGATGGCGAGGGCTGGGAAGCTGAGTCTGGCCAGCAGAGCCCACTCTGGGGTCACAGCCTCATCCTCACAGGCCACTTACCTCCTCCAGGGTGCTCAGAGAGACCCCAGCAGCCAAAGACACCAAGATGTGCTCAGAGGTGACCACGGGGGCCACCTCTGCCAAGACGGCTGGCAGGATGTGGGGCTTGGTGGCAAAGAAGACAAGTGAGCAGGTCTGCAGCACCTCCTGGTTGGAATGAGTGGTCTTGCAGCCCAGAGCCTGCACCAGGAACACCAGGGCCGGGACGGGGTAAGTGGGCATCTTCCCAGACTGCAGCTCTTCCAGCTGGAGCCCACCTGCCTCCCCATGGGTCTCCGTGCATCTCTCCTGTGCCACCCCAACTCCTGACTCATGCAGCCCAGGACTCACCCAGACCACGCGCTCTTGCTCAGGACCAACCCTGAGCCCAACGGACCCCCTGACGTTAGCACCAACATGGGCCCTCTGACCCCAGTAAGTACCCATGGCCATCCCTGCCCATCCCAACATACACATACATGCATGCACATGCATACACACACGTGCACACTCATGCACACACCTTTACTCTGCCCTGGCCCTCCAGACCTTGACTTTCCGTCTAGCCTTTGACCTCCCTTTCCCCAGCACAGTCTCAAAACTTTAGCTACATAAGCAGCACTTCTCTGGCCCCAAGAAGTATCTCAGAGGGACAGGAGCCAAGAGCCACCCTGGGCCCCTGGGGGGCAGCCTCAACTCAAAGAAGCTGGGCCCCGGCTCACCCGGAAATGGCAGAGGTTCCTGTCAGTTGGCGCACTGGCCAGCACATGCTGGGCTTCCACTTTTCCCGAAGAAAGGCAAGACCTGGGGTCAGTGAGGAGGGAGGAAGGAGAGGAGGAGCCGGCCTGGCCTGCCCTTTACTGAAAGCTCTCTCAGGATCGGCCTCACCTGGACCCTCTGGCCCTTGGCTGGCCTGAGGCTCTCCACAAACCCATGTGCTCGCAGGGGTGCCTGATGCAGCCCAGACCAAGCAATCAGATCCATTCAGTTCTAATCAGTAGTCACTGCCACTGCCTGCTGCCGCTGCTGCTGAATCCAGAGGCCCTGCTCAATGCAGGGGCCAGAAGCCTGCCTTGTCTTGTGGGGATGCAGATCCCAGGGACCTCTGCCTCTGGGAACAGAAAGGCTGGGGGGAACAGGGGGATAGGGAGGCCCAATGGGGGCCAAGCTTCCCTGGGAGGGGGTGCATCTGTGCTGGGACGTCAAAGCTGAGGATAAGTGCCCATTTGGTAGCAATCATCTGTTTGTGGAGCATGGGGCTGGGGAGGTCAGACTTCTGTAACGCCTAACGGGAAGGCAGAAGTACACCCCAAACCTGAACCCAGAACTGATTAACCGTGGCAGTGATGTATACCCACTGTGTATCACACAGACACGCACTGCACTCGACGCTGAAGCTGGACGGCGATAGTGCTGTGCGTTACAGGGTTTTAAGACACCTGAGAATTGCAGTCAACTTTTTGTGACTTTAACCCCTCTGGACTTCGATATCTGGCTGAAGGCAGAAAACCAGCCCGATACCTACACGTAAAGGTTTCTAAATTCCATGGAGTAGGATCAAGCCAGCGTTGTCATCCCCTGCTGGAAACCAATGGTTCTCAACTGGAGAAGATCCCCACGCCCCGCAGGTGACTAAGGCAGTGTCTGGAGACTTTTTTTTGGCTGTCACAATTGGTAGGTGCTACTGACATCTAGTGGGGAGAGGCCAGGGAAGCCGCTAAAAACTCTTATGATGTAAAGGATGGAATATCTGGCCCCAAATGTCCTTAGTGCTGAGGTTTAGAAATCCTGTACCATGCCGCCAGGAGTGGAGTTGGCATCCGAATAGAAAAAAGCCTCCGAAGGCAAGCAACCAGACAAAGGACAGAGAGTTGGCATGAGATCCCAGGCTCTAAGGGAGTGCTATGCCAAGCACTGTGTGAACTACATTTCCTAGTAGTCACACGAAACAGGAAGAAACAGCTGAAGCTAAATGTATTACATTTTACTTAATCCAACATAGCCAAAATACTATCCGTTCAATGCATAATCAATATTAAAAACTACTAAAAGATGTTACTTTTCCTTTATAATTCTAAATCTTCCAAATTCGGTGTACATGTTATTCTATACACTCAAAGCACTTCTCAAATCGGACCAGCCACATCTCAAGAACTCTACGACCACTTGCGACTGCTGTGGAGCACCGGCTCTAAGTCTCCCCGCGCACGTCCCTTCCTGCCGTGCTCTCCGGGTGAAGTGAGTCCCGGGGCAGGGTCGGCCCTGGCCCACGCTCGCCCGGCCTCGCTGCACTCTGGGACCCCTGGGCGCACGCCCCAGGCTGCCTGGGCTCCTCCCTCCCCCCGGGACTGCGGGATTCCATCCTTGCGGGCAGGTGAGCTCCGCCCAGGTGAACCCGCCTCTCCCACACCAGACCCGTGTCGGAAGCCCCCTCGCGCCCTACCTGCTCGGATGAGGCCCTGCGCGATGGCCTCCGCCATGCGGCCGGCGCCCACGAAGCCCACGCGCCACGGGTCGGACCCCGCCGCCGCCATCTCGCCGCTGCCCGCCCCAGGCCCCGCGGACCGCCAATGGGCTGCACCGCCCCGCCCCGCCCCGTCCTCGTCCATTGGCTGCCGGGCAGCACGCCCCGCCCCTCCCGCCCGGCCCCGGGCTGGCGCTCTGCGGCTCGCAGCTCTCTGGGGCGGGGCACCGCAAGTGGCAGGGCCGAGGCGCCCCGGATCCTCCCTCGCGGCGGGCAGAAGGCCTGGGTTGCGGTGATGGGGGTGACAGCGAGTCGTGCTGGCTGTCCAGTTCGGGAGGCTACCGATCAGTGGTCGCTTGGCAGCTGAGCTTCCAGGAGGGACATGCGCCCTAACTCTGATGAAAGACCGGTAAACACGGTCCACATTCCGGCCCTGCCAGCCGCACGCTTGCTTCTCTGGGCGAAAGCACCGTACTCAGAGAGCCCGGATCCTCCATTTGGAACCTGGGAGTGGACTCGGGTGGGAAAGACAGGGCACTACCTGGTCAGAGCTTGTGGTCAGATACTCCCCAAGCCGCAGCGGCTCGAGGTGACAGCATAAAATCAGCACTGCCAGTGAAATGTGTGAGCAGGTGTCTGTAGCTTTTTTGTTAAAGAAATTACTCCAGCCAGACCAGATACCGGGTTCCGTGGGCCTCCCAGGAAGCTGAGGGAAGGAGGCAGGCCTTCCCTAGGCCTGGGGCCTCAGCAGAGACCTGGCCCCTCTTGTTGGTTCTGGGAGTGATGGAGTGCTTGACTCTGGGCCGGGGGCCATCTTAAGAGACGGACAGGGGTAGGTGGGGATGTGTGTGGGGTGTGCTTGTAAGTTCTACTTGACACGGGGAAAATAAGGCTTGAGGATCTATTGTTGTGGGGTTTTAAAAAAATAGTTTGCCAAGTTTAAGATTGTATTCTAAGGATTTTTTTCTTTTAAACTCTACTTTGATATTTTCTAAGCTCATCAACGATGAAATTCCCTAATTTCATTCAACATTGCCTCCACTGTGGCCCTACTCTGGGCAGGGATGAGTGCCACATGGCAGCTGACCTGACAGCTGACCCTCAGCCTGAGGACATGCATTGTCTGGGGAGAAAGCCCCTCTATGGTAAATACACACGGGACAACCTAGAGGACACTGAGGACACACAACCACCACTTGTGTCCTGCTAGGTGTGTCCAGGACTCTTCTGTGCCAGGCCTCCTTTCCACTGTTCTCACCTGGCTGATCCAGCTCCACCTCAGGCACCGCCCACCCCCGCCCCCCCGCCCAACCCTGACACAGGCAGAGCCTTCATCAGCAAAGGGCGGACCTGGGGCCTGGAGCTCCAAGTCCCGAGGGGAGAAGGGGCTCCCAGGAGTTTCCGGACAGCGGATGGGCAACCTTGCATAGCAATGTGGGGGTTCAGAGAGAAAGGACCTCAGCTGGAACCTAAAAGGCAGGGAGGCACTGACACGAGAAGGGCACTGGGGCCAGCTGGGGAGGCCCAAGGAATGAACACCTGGGCTTGCCGGAGAGCGAGGAGGTGGTGACGAATGCAGTGAGGGCAGCTGGACTCGGGAACAGAGTTTGGGACTCGTGTGCCTGGAATAGGGAAGACGGCCACCACCACCTGGATGAGTGGTAGGAAGGAATGGACGTGGCAGGCACATCTGGGTAAGAAGAAAGCTGGGAGTCATCGGCACGAAGGTGGCAAAGGGCCCCGGGCAGGAGGGGCCCTGGGGAAAGGCAGGCCTCAGGCCAGGGAAGGTGCCTGGTCCTGGGCAGGCAGTCCATCAGGCACTGGCCTGGGGGGCTTTGGAGCTGGGTACTCCTAGACCCATGGCCCAGCACTGACTGGCTGGCCAGGGTACCTGTCATTCAACCTGTCTGGACTTTGCCCTGCTCAAACAGAATGGGAAGCCCGTGCCACTCGCCTTTCTGCCCACAAGGCCCAGCGGGCACTCCCGGGTGACACCTGTTACTGTCCGTGGGAGAAGGGCAGGTGAGGCCCCATCACCCAGGCCGGGCCCATCTGTCTCTTACAGTCCCAGGAAAGGCTGAGCCACCCACTCACCATCCTCCCCTCAGATCCACCCCACTCTGCCAGATCCAGCCTCTTTCCCCAAAAGCCCTGGGGCTGAAGGGAGCTCAAGGGAGCGCAGGTCATCAGGCCTGCTCATGGCCATGGCCTCAGCAAGAAATGTTCTGCCTATATCCCACTGGCCAACAGTCCACCCCTTCTCACCCCCGAGGCCTGCCTACTTCCTGCCCACACACCTGCCTCTCCATATCTCTGGCTTCCGCCGCCCCAGGGACAGTTGGCCAGCAGCTCTTGGAGGCTGAGCGGTCAACAGGGAGACAGTGGGTCCTGGGGCTGGCCAGGCTCGGGGAGGCAGTGCCTGGTGTGGGGCACAGGGGGCACAGAGCTGCCAGGACCAGGCCTGTGAAATGCACTTTATTGGCTCCCGGGGGTGGGAGAGCAAGATCAGTAGACACGCTCAGAACTCGGGCACTGGCGCCGGGGAGCCAGCTGCCAGGCCTGGCCAGGCCTGGGATCCCTGAGGGTGAACAGGAGTGGTGGCCCTGCTGGACAGCTTCCGGGAGCCACCCTGGCGGAGGCGTGGAACGTGGGCCCACGTCGTGGGCAGTGCCCTGGACTCCTGGCAGGGACTGAGGGTGGTTGCCACTGGGCTCTGTCAGCTGACTGGCCTAAGGGAGGCGGGCGCCGGCCCTGCCATGCTTCACTTCCGGGCCCGCTCGTAGTTGTCGGTGAACCAGGCACAGGTCTCCCTCACGGCTGCAGAGGGCAGGCGAGGGCCAGAGCTGCACCAACCTCCATGGGAGGTAGGGAGGGTGCCGCCCCCAGTGATGTAAGGCAGTCACCCCTGTGTCCTGCGGCCCAGATGAAGGTCTGAAGACCCAAATGGCAAGGCATCCACCCCCAGGTGGCAGTAGAAAGCTGAGGCCCAGGGAGGGGCAGGGGCCTCACCCTGCTTGAAGGGCGTGAACTGGAAGTCCGGTAGGTAGGCCCGCAGCTTGCCGTTACTGGCTGTCTTCTTAAACTGCCCGTCTGACTTGCTCGTATCAAACTGGGGGCCTGGTCAAGGTCAGAGCAGAAGGGCAGCCCCCACCCTCTCCTCCACCTTCCTCTGCCTTTCCCTGGGGAGCTCTGGGACAGAGCAGCATACCAAGCCCCAGCGGCCAGGGTGAGCACCACCATGTGCCAGACCAGACCACAGCCTCTGGCAGGGAGGGGAGGCCCCCAGTGCCCACTAGATATGCCAAAGGATACGGTGATGCCCCCGTGGAAGTCCATGGCCTCCACCACAGCCTCGGCTGCCTCCTGAATGGAAACCTCGTCCTCCTCGCCCACTGTGGGGAGAGAGGGGTCCCGGACGGGGTCAGGCTCCCTCTGCCTGGCCCCTGCCACCCCTCCCCCAGAACGTCCCACAGATGCGGTGGGGTGGGGCTGCAGGATGCCCACCTGACAAGATGATGGGCTCCACCTCACTGTACTCCCGCAGGACCCAGATAAAGAGCCGGGCCAGGTCCTGGCATCAGACAGGCAGGGTTAAAGGCCACCAGTGACGGCCAAACGAGACCACAGGGTACCTCTCCTGCGCATACCTGTCCAATGGGGGCATAGGGCAGGCCCCACTAGGGCCAGGGGCTCCTCCCTTTGGGCAGTCCTCAGCCAGCTCTGCCCCAATGGCCGAGTCCTTTCTCCCACTGAGTTCAGAGCTGCACCCAAAACTTCCATGGGGCCAGGCGCCTACAGGGGCTCAGACCCTCCCCACAGCCAGCATGGCAGGCCCAGGGAGACACTGTGGGGACAACCGTGCACCCTCCTGCACGAACCAGGGAGTAGATGAACTGCCTCCGAGGCCTCCCTGTGCCCCACACCGTCAGGGCTGAGCCGCTGCCTGTGGATTCAGGGAGGGCGGGTGTCAGGGCTGGCTGTGCCAGCCACCACACTCCTCCCAGCTGAGACCCAGGAACCCCAAGAGGACCGTGACCTGGTCGGTGCTGGGCGGCAGGCACTCACTCTTGGCCAAGTGCACCTTGTGGATGAGGCCCGGCAGCACGTGGCCGTCCTCAATATTGAAGTTGTCGTGGGGCCCGAAGACATTGGTGGGAATGACCGCGGTGAAGGTGCAGCCGTGCTGCTGGAAGTAGGCCCTGCAGAGGCACCGCGTGTTCTCTGGCCCTCGCCCTGGGACCACCCACCCGCCCCTCCCTGGCTTATTAGCCGGAGGCTGGCAAGCGAGGGAGATGAGGGCGGGGAGGCCCACCGGGTACCCGCAGGGCCCCACCCACCCGGGGACACGCGGCCCTCTTCCCCCACTCCTGGCTGGCCCCAGGTGGACAGGTGGAGGACCTGTTCTGCACGTCAATCATCCGCTTGGCGTAGGCATAGCCAAAGTTGCTGCTGTGCGGGGGCCCGTTGTGGATCTGGCGGAGCAGAGAAAACCTATGCTTCTAGGCCCCGCCCCAGCCCAGGCCCCGCCCCCAGCCGGCCTCCCCTCTCACCATGGTCTCATCGATAGGGTAGCTGGTCTTGTCAGGGAAAATGCACGTGGACAGGCAGGAGACCACCTTGCAGGCTCCCACTTCGAAGGCGGAATGCAGGACGTTGTCGTTGATGTGCATGTTTTTCCTCTTGATGGGGGGGGGCGGTCAGTGACGGGTTCAGGCCTTCCAGGCAAGACCCCAGCCCTTACCTGCTCCCTCAGCAGAAGCGAGACATACCCTGGCCCTCCGACCTCGGCAGTACCTGAGCCTCCTTGTCCTAACTGCTTCCCCAGGGCAGGATGGAGTCTTTGCTTGCCCCCCTGTCCTATTACACCCATAGCTGGCAGAACCCTTCTGGGGCTGTAGGAGGGTCTGGCCCTGCCTTCCCAGGGTCCCGGAGGAGGGCTGCACCCCTCAGCTCAAGGCTGGGCCCCATCCACACGGGCTGCTGAGGGAGGAATAGAGCTCGCGTGATCTGGCCCTGAGGTAGAAGGGGCCCCTCCAGCCACCAGCCCCACAGGTGCCTAGGAGCAGTGAAGCCTTGGGCCAGCCCCACACTCCTGGGGCCCCACCTCTCCTTCTGGAAATTGGATATGAGACGGCCAGGGCATTTGGACTGGTCTGGGGAGAAGGGAGAGGTGGCAGTTAGGCAGCCTGCTGGGAAGGCTGTGGCTGAGACAAGGTGGGCCCAGGGTGACAGGGGCCCCCAGGGCAGAATCCGGTCTGAGCCTCTGCCACCCCAGTGCCTGATGCAGGGCCAAACCATGCCAAGGCCAGCTGCCTGGAGACGGTGCAGCAGTGCAGCCTGCGGAACCCCAATCTCCTCCTGCCCCCCACCACGGGGCACACAGCGCAGACCCAGCACCCAGTTCACACCTCTGTACCCTGGAGCGCGTGCTGGGACTCGCTTAGTGCAGCGGGACCAGAGAGATCCTGGGAGCAGGCCGGAGTGGAGACAGGGAGCAGCCCCAAGCCACACAGAACACTGACTCCTCTCAGCTCCCCGAACCCACCAGTCGGGTCATATTAGGTCAAATGTCCCAGGTCCGCCTGTACGCCCCTCTTCCTACAGATCAAGTGTGGGTCATTGGGGGCCCCCATCAGGCTGTGCCTAGCCCTGACCCCCAGGGACTTCCTGGGGCCAGAACATGAACGTGGGAAGCTGGCCAGGAAGTTCCCAGAGCCCAGCTCCTGGCTGCAGCACTCGTTTGGGCCCCTCACTTACCCAGAAGTCCAAATTGTATTTGATATTCCGGAACAGGCCTCCCACCATCGCGGCAAGATGGATGATGTGTGTGGGCCGAACCTTTTCAAACAGGGCTCGGGTCTGTGCAGCGTCCCTGGAAGGAGCCGGGCCATCAGGGGTCCCCTGAAGGCCTGAGGGAACTAGCACCCTGGGACTGAGGTACTGGGGACAGAAACTGGACAGGGCTGATGGCGGATAGACTGCCAAAGGGAAAGTGGCCAGTTCAGGCACCGGCCGCTGTGAGGGCGCTGGCTTCCAGGAAGAGATGGGAGGGTGTTTGCCTAGGAGCAGAACTGCACCCACCCAGGCCACACCAGCCATCTGGTGCGGAGGGTGCAGACATGAGGCCACCAAGCTCAAGGACAGGCCTGGTTCGGAGCTCTGTCTGAAGCGGCCTATGGGGGCGCTCTAGGAATGGGCCCACTCACGTGAGGTCGGCGTCCTTGGAGGAGACAAACACCCATTCCTCTCCGGGCAGCCTGGCCCCATCTGCTACCACCTTCTGGATGGCTCTGCCCACCAGCCCAGAGCCCCCTGTCACCAGGATCCGCACGGACCCCCGGGGCTCACCCATGTCAGCTGCACCTGTAGGGCCAAAGGGCGAGGCTGAGGCCATCGTGCTCCCAACATCATCAACTCCCCTGAGATGCCCCTGCTTGGGGTCACTGCCCTTGGCCCTGGGCCCCACAACTGTTCAAGGGCTGGCACAGGGCTCTCTGGGGCAACTGGCACAGGATGATGCGCTTCGGGAGGAGAGACGCCCACTGGGGACCAGAGAGACCCAGCTGGACCGAATCATCCTCTCCTCCCAGCCCCATTCCTCAGGGAGCCTTCTGCCTAGAACCACGCGGGGGCCTCCGGGCTACCACCAGCCAGGAGAGCCTGTGCAGGTTCCACCCTGTAGGCCCAACACAGACCCCCACTGGGCTGAGACAGGGAGCACTGGCTCCCCTTGGGCTGACACGATGGGAGGCAGATAACTTTGGCGCTGGGGGCTCCCGGCTAAAGCCTGTGTGTTACAGACGAGGAACCGGCGGCCGCCTGGTCGCTGAAAGCCTTTGCCGGCCCAGTTCCTCCTGGGTAGGTCGTGCTTCTGGCTCAGAACTGGAGGGACCTCAGGTGCACCACCACCCTCGAGAACCCTATCCTAGGGGGTGGAAATTTGCTTGGGCCCCTACAGGACGCCTCTGACCCCGCTGCAGGATCCCGCGTCCAGCCCCGACCAGAGGGGCCCTGTCCAGACATCTGCTGCTCGCGACCGCGACCGCGACCGCACAGGCCTGTGGGGAAGACCCCACAGCGGCCAAGCCCCCTAACACGCCCCCATCACTCCTCAGGCCCAGGGCTACCTCCATGCCCGCGGGTCCGCTCCCACACCCACCGGCTCTTCCCACGACCCCGAGGTCCCAGCACCCCTCAGCGCTCTGTCACAGTTCCCAGGGCCTGGCCCCGGCTCGCCAGGCCGCGCCCTCGGGAGTTCCCTAGGTAGCCAGAGCCGTCTCACCAGCGCCCTACCCCACCCGCCCCCTACTCCACCTGCCAGGCAGCTGAGGACCTGCAGCCAGCGATGGCTAAATCCCCCAGCCGCGCGCAGAGGTCGAGCGGAAGGGGCGGGGCCAGGCGGAGAGGCGGGGCCCTCCCACGGCATTCTGGGACGTGGATCGTCGCGAGGCGCCCGGGCGGTGCTGGGAAGTGGAGTCCGGGGCTGCGCGGCATCATGGGGGCCGCTCCTGGGGCGGTACCCGCAACCGCCTTAACCCAGCCGAGGTGCTCCCAGCACCCTGCTGGAGAGCGTGGGGAAATGCGAGAGCAGGGGCCGCGCAGCCAGAAGCTCCGCAGCCTGAGTTAGGAGGCGCGGTAGTTACCGCCCGGCGGGCGCTCTGCTGGCTGGGCTCAACCTGGGCCTCGATGGACTCGTGCTCTGCCGCCCGCAGGCCGGGTGGTGGCCGGCTACGGGTTTCCAGGAGGGAGAAGGCCAAGCAGAGCTGCAGCCCCCTTACACTGTCGCCTCCCCGCGGTACCCTGGCCAAAGGCAGCCCCCAGCCGGACTCCAGGTAGCGCCTATACTGCTCCCCAGACCGACCGAGCACCTGCAAAGGACGCGGTTGCAGAGAGAGTGGAGAATTGGGGGCCGGCTTAGTAATCAGCACACCAGGGAGGGAGGGCTTTCCTCAACAGGGGAATACCAGCTCAGGTGCCGAGGCTCAGAGGCATGGAATAACTGCACAGCCACAGGGCCAGTGGGTGGCAGAGCTGACAGGAACTGGTCTGTAGATGCCAGGAGTGGGGAAGCGCTCTTCTCGGTCAGTCTCTGTGGTCTCTCCAGGCCTCTACTCAGTCATCTTCATCCTCGAGGCCTTGACTATTCATGTAGCTGGTGAATTGTTGTGCCCAGATGTCCTGCCGTCACATCTCAAACTCCTTCCCTTGCACCCTTCTTTGAATGGCCGTGCCATCTCCCTACGACCAGGCCTGCCTTGCCCTCCCTGGGTCACCTTGCTTGTTGGGGAAGAAAGGCAAGGCCTCACTGCTCAGAGCGCTGTCCCCCGCCTACCTGGGAGGCTGGTGACAGGCCTGCCCAGGCCTTCCTGGATCCCAAGTGACAATTCATGGCTTCTATCTAAATCAAGTATTTAAAAGCAACGAACTAAGTTAACAAACTGATAAATAAAATGTGCTCTTTCCTCCTACTGTCAAAATAATATAAATGGAGCCGCTTTAAAATGGAGCCAGAGCTGCCATGCCAGAGGAACTGCCTTGTATGTCTCGTCCCTCAAATCTTTGGAATGTTGAAATGGACCGGGGCCTAAAGCAACTTTGTGTCCCCCATGAACTATTTGCAAAGATAACAAGAAAGTAGATATTGTGACTACTGGACTGAGGACAACCTACGGGCCTGAAAATTAAACATTGTTTAGAATTAACATCCCTATTTCACGTTATCTGCACTGATAGAGATGCCTCCCTTCTTCTGATGTAACTGTCCGCCCCCCCTTCTAGTAAACACCCCTCACCTTTGTCTCTTAATCAGAACATTTGGCTTTCTGCCTGAATCAGTGCTTCTTGAATAGCGATTCTTATTGATCTCAAATAAATGCTTGTTGCCACTCACTTTGAAAGGCCTTTTTTGTTTTTAGGTTAACAAGACCTTGACAACAACTTATTATGATAAGTATATTCCATAATTATAAAAATTTTAAAGCTCCATAAAACTATGGTTTTTATGACTGGAAGTTAGCAAAATATCGGAGATGACTACATTTAATTATCGCATGTCTAGATGTTCTGGTGACGTGCTGGCAGGATTGGTTAATAAAGTTAACCATAATTCCCGAATCTTTATATATCCATCCCATACAATTTAGTTGTCCTCATTTTAGCAAAATTACTATGTGGTTATAATAAAAATTTAATTTGGATCCTACACAACCTTTGGCCCATGGTGACCAGAATAGTCTAAGGAAAAAAAAAAAATAGGCTCAGGACATCACCTGATTTCACATTGCCTTCAGGGCAAGACCGGAGAAGAGGGTGGCATTGCGGTAGCCTTAGTCACAAGTTGACCAGGTGGCACAGGGAGGGGGTGCACCCAGATTGCCAGCGCCACTGTTACTGTGTGGCACCGGATCCTAGGAAGCACCAAAACCCAAAACTGAGGCACTTTTACAAAAAGAAAAAGGGAGGGGATGGATGTGGAAGAAGCTAAAACCAGAGATGTCCATTCCAGCCCACCCCCTGTCCACCTGATACCCACGTAAAGCACATGCCCATAAAGCCTTTCCAAACTTCCTCTGAGCCCTTCCCAACATAACGCAATGATTACACACCTGTTCCTCCCCTAAGGAAGGTATTCCGATGTGTTTTCCTTCATTGCCTCCTGTTTCACATCTAGTATTTCCGTGTCATGTCTTTTCCTTTATTTCTGGCAACATTCCACCATATCTTTGCATCTTATGAACTTAATGTTGACTTTATTGCCACTACACCCTACCGTGAGCACCGGGCGCGCGATCGACACATAAGACCGGGAGCTGGGCTGGCGCAAAGCGGCCCCAGCGGGAAAAGTCAAGGGGCGCCGGCCAAGACTGGTCGCTAGTTGTGGACGCAGCGTGGGCCGGACTGCGGGGCAGGAACTGCGGCGGTCGCAAAGCTCACGAGCCAGCCCGACCTACTGCCCGGATCAAGCAGGCGCCCAAGGCGGAGCAGGGGCGGTTCGGGAGCTGAGTCCGAGGCTGCAGGCCCCACGACCCGACAGGTCCAGCGCGCAGTGGGCGGGACCCTGCCGAGGCCCCGCTTGGCTCTTCCGCGCTTTGTCTCCACAGGCCACGCCCAGGTGCCTCGCCCCCGGCTTGGGTCTCCAGCCTCTCTCCTGTACCCTTCAGTCCCCATTAGGGCTGCTCCACGGACGGGCCCCATCCGCCTTGGCTACTTGCCGTGGCTCACCTAGGAAGCTCGCTGAAGGCACAGACCAGTGGTCTGAGTATTTGGTTCCGCGAGTCTGGGTAGACTCGGGAATGAACAGGTTCCCCTGGAGACTGTCGAAAGCGGGTTTAGGAACCCTGTCCCGGGCGCTCCTGTTCCTAGGACAGTCTTCACCCCTTTTACAGCCTGGGCAGTGCTGCGCCCCTATCGCAGAGGACCTCGAGTCACACACTCACGAGTGCCTCTGTCCCTCAGGATTTGGGCTCGGCGCTGGCACAGCGCCAACCACAAACCTTCCTGGCATCTGGATCAGTCATTTTTCCTTTTTCTTTCTTTTTATAAGAAACTCCAGTGACCATTTACGCTGGGGAACAAGCCACGCTCAGGGCTTCCGGAGCGCAGAGGTTACAGATCCGCTCAGCATCTGGGACCAGGGTGCGACCCACCGCCGCCCCTCGACCAGCGCTCACCCGGCCGGAAGTCCAAACCACCGAGAGGCCGGCCGGCCCTGGCGCGCCTAGAGCGGCGCCGGAAGTTCCCCGGGAGGGGCCTCGGGCTGACTTCCGGCCGCGGCGTGCCGGCGGCGGTGCGGGCTTTGTCGGCGGGCCTGCGGGGCGGGCTGCCGGGGCTCGGCGTGCGGGGCGCGCGCCGTCTTCTCGCCGCTGGGCGCCGGGTGAGTGGCGCGTTCCGGGCCGCGGGCGAGGGCGGAAGGGCCCTCCTGGCGGGCGGGCGAGCTGAATGCGGCCTGCCCCGCACGGGTTCCGCGAAGCCTGGGCCTTGGGGATCTGGCGTCCCGGCAGCCGTCACGACCGACCCGCGGGGCTGCAGTCCGGCCCGTGGCCCGCAGCTTCTCTCTCAGGAAGGACACGTGGGTAAATCCCGGTTTGAGGGGCCACCCTTCCAACCGCAGAGCCTCTAGCTTCAGCATCTGTGTCGCAGTTCTCCAGCCCGCTACTCTCCGCGGTGGCCTGGGCCTGGGCGTGGGGGTGAGGGGGCAGGCGCGGGTAGCTCTGGGTTCGGCTCTAAGCTGGCCTCCTTTCTCCAGATCCTGGGGGGGGGCTCTCCAAACGACGCTGGGAAAGTGGCCCGGGCCTCGAGCCCCCCGATGCTAGAGGAGATGCAGAGCCGCACCTGCCCTGGCGGGAATAGAGGTGGCCAGGAAGATGTGACGGACAGGATGTCGTCCCACCCTTGGGCCTGGAGGACGATCGTGGGTGGGGAGAGGGGGTTTGGCTGCGCTGACCTGGCTTTTTCCTGAGGGTCCCTTTCCCGAGATGTCTGCATAATCCCAGCGGCAGCCTCTCCGATGTTGGGAGCATTTCACCTCCTCACCCGCTGGCTACATAGTGGTGTGGGATCCTCAGGGCCTGAGATCTACTTCCCGAGAGTGTTAGCTGGAGACCGGCTTTGAACTCGAGCAGATTGTGGGCAGCACTCACGCTGTCGTGGTCCCGCAGCACTTCCTTCCTCTGAGGTCCAGTCCCAGTGAGCGAGAGCAATAAACGTCTTTTGCCCACTTGGGACCTGAGAGATGCCAATCTGACCATGGCTCCAGGTGATACCTTGCTCCTGTCCACAGAGGCGGGACTTTAGTTCCTATTGTAGATGTAACCTTGTCACAGTATCTTCTCCCCCTTTTTAAAAAGTAAAATTACCGGGGTTGTATTGTGGTTAATAAGATCATACAGGTTTTAAGTGTACAGTTCAATAATACATCATCTGTATATTGCATTGTGTGTTCACCACCCAAAGTCATATTTCCTCCTGTCACCATATATCTGACCCCCTTTACCCTGTCTACCTCCCTGCTCTCCCTCCTAATACCGGCCATACCCACAGTGCCCTCCTATGGGAGATAACGGTGAGAAGTTGGGAGGGATCGCTCTATTTTTTCACAAGCCTACACACATGGCTCCAGTCTCTCCTGGGGCGATGGCGAGGGGTCCGTCACTCCTGGAAGGGTCTTGGGGACGATAGCTGAGAAGGCCCAGGCGACACCCGCGGGCTGGCAGGGAAAGGGTGGTCAGGGCAGCAGCTGAACTGGAACAGGGCAGTGCCATTGGCACAGTTCAAGGAGCTGCCGGGCACGCCCAGTGCCCCTCGGGTCAGGGAGGAAGGCGTTGGTGTCCTCGGGAGCAGAAACCAAATGGCCATGGGCCACGGAGGAGACGGCACTCTCACTGGTATGGCCTTCGGGAGGTCCCCTCCCTGAACCCCACGGACAGTTGTGAGGAGAACATAAAACAAGAAGCACACAGCAGGTACTCGGTTCCCTTCAGAGCCGCAGCGGCAGGGACACAGGTCAGTGACAGTGGCAGCCACAGGCACGCACAGGGGACAGATTCGCAGGGGAGTCTGGTCCGTGCCTCACTCGGGCCCGCTCCTCTTGTTATTCTCAAGGCGGAAGCTTGGCAAACCCTCCTGCTCCCTCGCGTTAGGCCGCAAGCAACAGACAGGGCGTCTGGCCGACCTCCGGCCCAGGCCGTGTGCCCCTTACCCGTGTGGGTGTGGGAACGGTCCCAGTGCAGCGTCTGGCTCCCCTCGGCCACCCCAGGGCCACCCGGCAGCACACAGGCCCCCGCCCCCAGTTGAGCTCCCGCTTTGCTTCCGGCACCGAGGGTGGCCCATCTCAGCGTCAGCGGTGTTTAGACAATTTCAGGTTACATTTGATCCAGCCAATTCTATGTGTTATAACGGGGTGGACCGCGTTAGCCTGGTGTGTTGTGGAACCAGAAGTCGGGTGTATTTTTACTTCCTTTTGTTCATTTCATTCAGGTTTCTTTAAATGAAAGAGTATCAATTTAATTTTTCTTGAATTCACAGAAGAAAAAGGAGCTAAGCATAAACTGAAAGATTGATGATTTTCAGATAAATGCTTATTCAAGGCAAGGTATTTTTGATTCCGAAAACTTTCTAAAGTTAAAAAAACTATGAAAACATTAAGCGGCATACACATTTTTAAAGCTATGTTCTTGTAAGCAGATGCAGCTGTTTTCAGGTTGTATAACAGTGATTTTTAACTTTTTTAATGTAAAGGTAATTTTAAACATAAAAATCAGAACACATCACTGACTTCCAAAACACAAAAGCTAACGTCTTACCTCCCATTTTTTAATTAAGAAAAATCACAGCTTAAAATACAAGGTTACTTTTGTAATTCTAATCACAGCTCATCTAAGCAAAATATCCTGTAAAAGTGACAGATCACACTTGGGAGGGGAACACATCTTTCACAGTGGGAAATGGGCAGTGGAGGCCAACGTGCACATGAGCCTTAACTCGGCCACGTACTGAGTGACCTTGGGTAGGTGACTCTCAGGCTGCTTCATCATCTGTGAAATAAAGAAGGAACGTCTGCCTCCTGCGGTTGGGAGGGGCGCACAAGACGGCGCAGGTCTGGTACACCTGGTTCGGGCTCGGGTTGTGCAGGTGAATAGCACCCCCACCTGTGCTTGAACCAGTGAGGCGTGCGAAGCAGGAAAGGCTCCCTTTCCCCTGGTCACGGGCTGGGGCGACAGTGGTGTCCTCAGGCTGAGTGCCGGTTAGATGGACTCGTGCCTGCTCATACGCGGTGCAGGATGGCTGCAGCCTCTCCTTGGGGGGCTGCCCCCGAACACCCGAGGCTGGGAGGAGCAGATGGACCCTGCACCCTTGTGCAGGAGGCTGGCTGCTGCACACCTGGCTCTTCTCCCCTTCCATTCATTCGGCTAACCCCGCACCCCTTTGGAGAGGAGAAGGGGTCGAGTAAGTGGGCAGGGTCCTCAGCAGACACCCCTCCTCGGGACATGGGCGGCACAGGGGCAAATGCTCCGCCAGTGCCCGGTCTGTAGTAGGGATTCAGTGAGGAGCTGTGACGGTGACACCATTCAAAGCACTCATACACCCATGTGACGAACGAGTGCCAGGATATGAATGGGGCACTGTTGCAGGTGGCGGGGCGTCGTGTGCTCCCCATCTTTACTGAGAATCGTGTGTGTACATGAGTAAATGTGAAATCGGTTTTGTCCCAGGAAAGATCTGGATGAATGTGTTTCCACAGCTCACAGCATCTACCTGCTGAATTGCTGGAGATTTTCGTTGCCTCTAGCTTACATTTCTTTATCATTTGGAATATTTTTACAACATGTATCTTATGTTTTTAATTGCTAAGAATTAAAAAGAGATAAAAGTAAAGCAGAACCAGACATGAGACAGGAGTGTGGTCCTGGTTTTATAAGATATCGGTGCAGAGAAAGGAGTGACAACCCTTGGTCGTTCGGTGAGTTCACGGCAACTTTTTTCTTTAAAGTTTTTCTCAACTAGCATAATTGACCCTAATATCTTGAAAAATAGTTAAAAGTAATTCTTATAAGTGGGAGAAAGGTTTTTTTAAACCAAGTTAGCGGGCCTTCGACTCAAAAGCGTTTTCGGTGAATGCCACCAGGCAGTGGTCATACGTTGTGTCACCTGAGTCACAGAGCCACAGCGAGTAGGCTGCTGCTCCCGGAAGCTGTGTCACCAGACTAGTGGGCAAAGTCACAGACTGCGCTCAGCTCCGGTTTTGCCCAAGAGCGGTGTACGCGTGCCAGCCCCTGTCCTGCACAGCTGATAGGCTGTCCGCGAGCATAATGCGGGTGTCGCTTCTGGTTGCTGTAATAGAGTCAAAAATGGGATTTTCAACAAGAAACCTGATTTCCTATATTCCTTCTCATAGGCGAGTGGTGGCTCTGCCTCATCCACATGTCCCGTGGGGTGGGAGACAGGCGGGGTGCACACATCTATTGTCTCACTGCTGGACCTCGGTCACAGGGTCACACCCAGCTCCACGGGACTCTAGGAAATTAGTCGCACATGGGTGGCCATGTGCTCACGGAAGTTTCAGGTGGGATTGCTGTCATGCAGGGACGCAGGATGCTGCTCAGTCTTCATTCTCTGCCGCAGTTTACCCCAGTGGCCACCCTTCGTCCCACCCCAAGCCATAGTTACTACCTCTGCCCAGAGCCAGGCTCTCTGGTGGCGTGTGGCTGTCTTCAGCAGGCACCAATGCAGCTTCACTCGGTCACGCTCTAAACTCAGACAGGTCCCGGCCTCCCTGTGTGCGGTCTCCACCACCCAGCGAACGAGCTGGGTAACCGGGAGGCCGCAGAGACGCGCCCACAGGTCGCTGCCACAGTGGTTCCCTGTTGATGCGCAGGCGTGTCCTGACAGGTGGCTGCTAAAGCGAAGCAGCGCTGGGACCTGTGACCCAGCAGCCGCATTGCTTGAATGCAGCCAGCAGGAGCAGGGGCCTCCGTGTAGCACAAGGTGGGTGGGGGCCATCGGGGCAGCCTTCACAGCCCCAGACTGCAGCAGCTCAGGTGTGCGGGACCGAGGGTGTGATGAGGCACGATGTGTCCACACAGGGCGGTGCTGGGCCCGGTGGCAGAGTGGACACCCTTGGGCCTGCTGGTCAGTGTTTGCAGACACCTTTGGGCAATGAAAACCTTCTGGAATTAGAGAGGTGATGGTTCCCTGACCTTAGGGATGTTCTAAAAAATACCGAATCATGCACTCTAAGATGGTGCTACGGTCCGTGAATTGTATTCCACCAAAGCTGGGCAGAGGTTGAAAAGGAGCTGACAAAAGGGAGTATACTGTGTGACAGTGTGTAAATAAATGTAAAAACGGGCGGGTGCACCTGCAGTAGGAGAGACGTCCCCTGGGAGGGGTCCCTCCGGCGCCAGGTGTGTTCTGCAGGGCCGCGGGCTGGTCGTCTCACGTGCACACCTGCAACTTCTTGTTCAGTAGGAAGCAGCGCAGTAGGATGCGCTGTGTGGCCATGGGGCACGTGTCACCTGCCACAGCGCCCCCCCTGCCTAGCTCTGCCCGGAGGCACGTACTCATGCCCGGTGGCCACGTTGGAAACGGGTTTTGAGGACGTGGTTCATAGTGTAGCGGTGAGCATGTCTGCTTTACACGCAGAAGGTCCTGGGTTTTCGCCCCAGTGGAGCCACGGGCCCTGGTCTGTGGTCACGCCACCCCGAACAAGCCCGATGTCTGATCCCGGAAGCTAAGCAGAGTCGGGCCTGGTTAGAACTTGGATGGGAGACCACCTAGGAAGACCAGGTGCTGCAGGCGTAAATAATAATAATAAATAATTATTAAAAAAAAAAAGCAATGGGTTTGGAGGGCATGCCTGTGTGGGGCTGCAGCAGCCCGTCTCTCCTGCCGCTGGGGGTGGGGGCGAGAAGGGATTGTGGGGTGGCATCGGGGATGCAGCCTCCTGGGTGGGGGCCCCACTGGGGTGAGCTCTCAGCTGGTGCACCCGGAAGGGAGCAGGCCTAGCAGCACAGCTAGGGCCAGGACGACGTTTTGGAGTAGCCACCCAGAGGCCCAGGCACGCTGGCTTCCTGTCTCTGGCCACGCTTTGGCCCAGGTGAGGTGGCCCTGCGTGACGCTGGCTCCTGAGGGGCACACGCCTGCCAGCTGTGTGGAGGCTGGCGACGTTCTCCAGGTGGGCAGACCTCGTCACGCGAGCCCTTGGAAAGCAGGGTCTTGTGCCAAGGGTCGCAGAGGAAACGCCAGAGAGGGGAGGCCGTGGGTTTGCATGGAAGGCGCAGGTGGCCCTGGGAACCGACAGCCAGCAAGGAACCGGATCGAGTGTGGAGACAGGCTTTCCCAGAGCGTGCAGGCGAGGCCTCGTCCCAGTGACACGTGCGTGAGCCTGAGCAGGGCCCCAGTCCTGCTGCGCTGGACTCCTGGCCCACAGTGCTGAGGCGACAGGTGTGCAGCTTTCTGCTGCTGGACTTGTGAATTGTCATGCAGCGGGGGCTGGATAAGTGCAAGTGGGCCTCCCGGGTGGGGGTGCACCTTGGGGTAGGTGGGCTCCTGCCCCGAGGCAGTGCCCAGGGCGAGAACTCCAGAGCTGGACGGAGGGCATCAGGCTGAAGCGGCGGGTTGGGCGCGGCACCCGGTGACGGCGTAAGGCTAACCACTGGCCGGACAGGCTTTCCCGAAGGAGCAGACTGAGTGACGCAGACCAGGCGACCGCCAGGCCCCAGAGCCCCCTGCGTCCCCGCTGGTCATTACCTTCTCCCTGGAGCCGTCACTGTGGCCTGGCTTTTACACTTCACGTGAATGGAATCGCGCAGCGTGAACTCGTGCTGGCCTCCTTTTGCTCAGTGGCACCTTAGTGAGACGCTGTGTTGTCATGTGTGGCAGTTCTGCTGTCTGTTGATCCCTTGTGGGAACACCTGCCACTGTGCCCGCCCCCACCGATGGCCGTTTTGGGGTTGTGCACTGGGCTGCGCAGGGCAGGCTCGTGGTGCTGTGGACGAGAGCAGCGGGTTTTGACCTCTGCCTGGATTGAGGACAGCTCAGCCCGTGTCACAGGGCGGGTTGGTAAACGTGGCGGGAGAAAGTGGACCTTTTGTCATCGGCTGAGAGGGAAGAGGGACTGTTGCACATTTGAGGAGAGAAGGGAGGGCGGGGAATGGGCTCGTGGAGTTGGGCAGTGCAGGGGCTGCCGCGGGCGAGGCGTCTGAGTGGAGAGCTCGGCAGTGATGCTGGATCCGGCCCGACGCGTTTCCCACGCGAGGCGGGAGCGGGAGCAGAGGGCAGAGGCTTGGGGTTGACAACCCAGAATGGACAGGGCGCCACTGGCCGCGGGGTCTGAGCTGGGCGGGGAGGCGGAGGGGCCTGAAGGGCCGGGGACAGTGTGGGGCGGTGGGGCGGAGCGGAGCCCGGG
>NW_024351731.1:7100229-7194484 GCF_902729225.1 Pteropus medius
CCCCCCCCCCACCGTGTTAACAAGGGGAAGATGACTTTACTCTCTTTTATTTCAGATTCTGGTATAGGAGCTGGTGACAAGAAGGTGACTTGGGAGCCTGAACTTCTGAGGATGGACATCTGCATAAGACAATGTCAGAAACACTCAAAGTGACGGAACCCCCAACTCCTGAGTCCGGGGGGGTCTCTGAGCCCAGGTCAGGGGGGCTGTTGGGATGCCTGGAGGGCCAGAGCCAGCAGAGCTCCCTGTCTCGGGAGGGAGGCTTCAAGCAGGTGACGGTCACCCACTGGAAGATCCAGACAGGAGAGGCCGCCCAGGAGCCGGGCGCGCGGGGAGGAAGGCCGGCTCTGAGCTCGAAGCTGCTCCTACTTCAGAGGGAGCTTGTGGGCGGGGAAGCCGGCCCGCGTGACGCTTGCGACCGGGGCCCCGCGTTGCATTCGGACCTGGTGACACAGCAGCGTTCCCATGGCGGGGAGGAGCCTCGCGGATGCGGCCAGTGCGGGAAGGGCCCGGGCCAGAGCGCCCGCCTCGCCGAGCGCCAGGGCGCGCCCAGCGGGGAGAGGCTGCCCGCGTGCGGCGCGTGCGGGAGGGACTCGGGCGCCCGCGCGCACGCCGGGCCGAAGCCGTGCCGCTGCGCGCAGTGCGGGAAGGCGTTCTGGCACAGCTCGGACCTGGCGCGGCACCAGCGCGTGCACACCCGGGAGCGGCCTTTCGAGTGCAAGGAGTGCGGCAAGGGCTTCGGCCAGAGCTCCTTGCTCATCCGGCACCAGCGCATCCACACCGGCGAGCGGCCGTACGAGTGCAGCGCCTGCGGCAAGGCCTTCATCCGCAGCTCCAGCCTCACGCGCCACTACCAGGTGCACACGGAGCTGAGGCAGTACGAGTGCCAGGAGTGCGGCAAGGCCTTCCGCCACCGCTCCGACCTCATCGAGCACCAGCGCATCCACACCGGCGAGCGGCCCTTCGAGTGCGCCGAGTGCGGCAAGGCCTTCATCCGCAGCTCCAAGCTCATCCAGCACCAGCGCATCCACACCGGCGAGCGGCCTTACGTCTGCGGCGAGTGCGGCAAGCGCTTCAGCCAGACGTCAAACTTCACGCAGCACCAGCGCATCCACACCGGGGAGAAGCTGTACGAGTGCGCCGAGTGCGGCAAGGCCTTCTTCCTGAGCTCGTACCTCATCCGGCACCAGAAGATTCACACCGGAGAGAGAGTGTACGAGTGCAAGCAGTGCGGGAAGGCGTTTCTCCAGAAAGCCCACCTGACGGAACACCAGAAGATCCACACCGGCCACAGGCCCTTCGAGTGCAAGGACTGCGGGAAGGCCTTCATCCAGAGCTCCAAGCTGCTCCTGCACCAGGTAGTGCACACCGGGGAGAAGCCCTACGTGTGCGGGCACTGCGGGAAAGGCTTCATCCAGAGGTCAAACTTCCTCCAACACCAGAAAATTCACAGCGAGGAGAAACTCTATGACTGTGGTCAGTACGGGCGGGACTTCAACTCGAGCCCCGACTTGAGAAGCGACGAGGGCGTCCACCAGGGGGCGCTGTGCTTGAGTCCGGCCCCCGGACATTCCGGGGAGAAGTCCGCAGGCCAGGGGGAGCGTCCAGACAGCTCGTAAAAAAACAATTCTTCTCCAACTCAACGAGTGACGTGTGGGAGGGCGTGGCGTGAGCCCTAATTCATGTGACGTTGGACATGCCAGCATTTCCCAAGGTCACGGATGGGGCTGCTGCGGCCACGCGCGGGCTGCCACCTACCGCTTTGCACCTAGGAATGGACAGCGGACTCGGAGCTGGAATAGTTGGGGGCAGGATGAATTGCACAATTGCAATTCATCCCTGAGTTAAATCCCTTCGAAGGAGAACGGGGTATCTAATCCTATTACTTAAAAGAGAATTACGTAGCGAATTTCGCCCTATCAGAAAGGCAAATGGAAGAAAGACTCTTTCCTTCTGGAAACCACAGGTCGGTTCCCCGTGGTCCGTAGGGTACATCCTGAGCTCCCGCTCCTGCGTCCTAAGGCCTTTTGCTTCCCGGAGCCTTGTGTCCCGCCGCTCGACTCCCTGCCACACGGCACCAAAGCAACACTAACTGACGTTCCCACGTAACCACGCTGTCTCTGCCGCCAGGCCTTCGTCTTGTCTGGGTGCTCTCCCCTCCTCTCCGCTCAGCTCTGCAGCCTGAGTCATAACCGGTCTCAGAGTCACGTCCCCCTCCCCCATGCTGGTCACGCAGTTCTCACCTCTGGCACTGCACTTACTTTTCGATACATCAGAATTATGTTCTTATATATTATCATTATTACACCTTTAATTCCTAAAGGACAGCGGTCCTATCTGATTGGTGCGTCCCAGGCATCTAGCGCAGAACAAAAAGCACACCCCGAGCCCATGTGTGACTGCCACCTCGCTTGTCCTTCCTGTACTGCTGTTTTTCAAACTTGGATTCTGTTGTTTTGTAAAGTACAATCTACCGGTCTGCTGGAAATGCCTCCTCTCGCAGCCCTGTCGATGCCTCCTGCTCGTACTTAGGCCACACATAGCGGGCGATGGCCAGTGTGAGGCCAGCGCCCGCGTACGTGCGACCCGTGACCGTGCACTTGCTTTGGGGAGGGTGGCCTTCACTCAGCTGTCCATGTGTCTCTGATTCGCCCAGTGGGCGCACAGTCCCAGTGCACAACACGACTTTTCTGTCTTAGCTCCGTGAATTAGACTCGACACTTCCTGTCACTCTCTGCTCCCTGGCTCATTTTGTCATTTACTTGAAAACGTGCTGCTCTGTAAAGACTAGTGTCGAGGACTGGGGGACAGAGATGAGGAAGACCCCATCGTCCTGAGGTCATTCCAAGTCTGACGGGGAGACAGATGACGGCACACCGAGCGGCACGTCGAAGTCGCAGCACGCCCCGGGTGAGGAGCTGACGGACGCAGCGTGGGGGACCGGGATGGCTTCGCAGAGGAGGCGGCACCGAGCTGGTCTACAAAGTAGACACGCGACAGCGAGAGGAGAGCCGGGAGGGCGTCTGCAGGACGGTGGGCGCTGCGGCCGGCGGAGCCAGGCGGGCGCCGGGTCTCCTCGCGCAGTGGGCAGCTGTCCGTCAGGACGCTCAGTGTCGCCTCTGAAGTCTTTTCTCTGAAAAACCCAAACACCCAATTTTTAAATTATGTCAATTTTTTTGCCCATGAAGACATTAAATTTAGAGTTCTTAAGAAATTCCGGCAAGCCTAGAAGCCGTGAGGGAGTAAGTAATTCAAAAAGGACGTGGAGTGTCCTGTCTGGAGCGCTCACCGCACAAAGTGGTGTGGCCGCAGGTGGCACCAGGCCACAGCCACCTCTGTCGAGGTCCAGTTTCTTCTCTACAGTAAACACCTATTTTAAACGTGCAGAGTCCTAACAAATCTATACATCAGTGTAACCACCATCAGAGTCAAGAAAATAACATTTTTGTCACCCCAAAACGTTCCCTTTTGCCCTTTTGCAGTTAATCCCACCCCAGCCCCAAGTAACCCCCACCCCCCGTGGGTTTAGATTAGGTTTGCTTGTTCTAGGACTTCATAGACATGGATGCATAACACGTAGCCTTGTGTGTCTTACTTTTCACTTCGGCATGTTTCAGAGATTCAGCCAAGTGTAGTTACCTGTCGCAGTAGCTCTGCCGAGTCGTGCGCCACTGTGTGGATGAACCAGCGCACGATGAGACTCGTCTGTTGATAGAAATTTGAGTTTCCGGTTTTGGCTCATGAATAAAACTGCTACGAGCATTTGTGTAAAAGTGTTTATTTGGACATACCTCTTTATTTCTCTTGGGTAAATGCCTAAGAATGTAATTGCTGAGTTATAAGCGTGTTTAACTTTACGAGAAATTGCCAAAAAGTTCTCCAGACTGATTCATGTCACACCCTTGCCCCAGTGTGTCAGGGCCCCAGTTGCTGCATACCCTCACCAAGTGACATGCTCTGTTATGTTATCAGTTTCTTCAAATTCTAGGCTTGTTTTATGGTTCGTCCTGGTGAATGTTCTATGTGTCCTTATGCATTCTGCCTTGGTGGCGGGGGGCGGGGGTGGGAGTGTAGTGTCCTATAAATGTCAATCAGGTCAAGTTGTCTAATAGTTTTGTTCAAGTTTTCTATATCTTTACTGATCTTACTTTTCTATCTATTACTGAGAGAGGAGTGTTGAATTCACTGATTATAATTGTGGATTTATCTGTTTCTCCTTCAGTTCTGTCAACTTTTACTTTATGCATTTACAGCTCTGTTTTGGGGTTCATACACATTTAGAATTGTTATGTTTTCTTGACCCTTTTGCTATTTAAAAGGATCTGTCTTTATTTCTGGTATTTTCTTTTTCAATTAGAGTTGACATTCAGTGTTATAATATTTTCAGGTGTACAGCATAGTAGACATTTATATTACCTGGTATTTTTTAAAACCTAAAATCTGACTCATATTAATATAGCTATTCTAGTTTTATGATTAGTATTTCCTTGGTGTGATTTTTCTTTTAGCCTATCTGTATCAGTATACTTAAACTATTTCCTGTAGGCAGTTTATATCATGTCTTGCTTTTTTATCCAGACTGACGAAAAGTCTTTTTAAAATTTTTATTTATTTTATTTATTTTTTATTTTTACGTCTGCAGCACCTGGTCTTCCTAGGCGGTCTCCCGTCTGAGTACTGAGCAGGGTCGGGCTTGTGCCGGGCGGCATGGCCACAGCCCGATGAATAGTCTTTTAACTGGAGACCTGATCTGCTCTACATTTAATGTCAATGGGACTGATTCTAAATCTCCCATCCTGCTGTTTGTTTTCTGTCTGTCCCATGTATTCTTTGTCTTCATTTTCCTGTTTTTTTGGGGGAGTTGGGGGGGCGGTGAGTATTTGCTGTACATATTTGTTTAGTTTCTTTGTTGCTCTGTTTTACTATGTATATCTTTAACTGTGTTATTTTCACATACAGTATAAGAAATTTGTAAGAAATTTACAATATTCTTTCATTTCTCCTGCCTGTGCTTTGTGCTAGTGTTTACTGCTAATAATTGTTTTTACTTTAAACGGTGATTTCTTAATGACATTTTAACATTAGGAGAAAAGCTCTACTATTTTCCATTTTCATTGCAAGTTTACATCTTGTACCCTGCGACCCACGCATTGTCCTGCATCGTATACTTTATTGCGGGTCTGCCAAGGACAAGTTCTGTCAGCTTTTGTCTTCTGAAAATATCTTATTTTGCCTTCATTTTTTTTACGTGTACTTTTGCTGGATATAGACTTTTAGGTTGACAGGTTTTTCCTTCTTTGCCTTGAAGACGTCGCCCCCTTGTCTTCCGGTTTGTAGCCTTTCCGCCGGGCACGTGGCGGTCATCCCTGTCTTTGTCCCCCTGTATGGGTCCTTTTTCCCTTTGGGTGCGTTTGAGATGTGATCACTAGCTCCAAGCCACTTGGTTATGATGTGCCTCGGTAAGTTTTCTCTGTTTTTACCCTCCTTGGGGTTTATTGGTTTTGGACGTGTGGGTTTAGAATTTTCATCAGATTCGGAATCTTTTCCATCAGTTTCCAGTGGGGAAAGCGGGGGGGGGCTTGTTGCTGAGGCAGGGGCTAGATGGTGCAGGGGGGGACGGCGAGGGGAGGGGGTGGGGGGTGCTGGGTGTGCATGGGGCAGCCAGTCCTGCCCTTTGTGCGGTGGTGCTGGGGACTGAGTTGCTGGGGTGGCGGGGGAGGCCAGGTCAGGGCACAGGCCAGGGGGAGGCGAGAGGGTCACTGGGCGGGGCATCGCAGACTGCGTGGCGCAGGGACGTCCAGTCTGGACTCGGGCTAAGAGGTCCCTCGCCACACTGGACGGATATGACCCTGGCCGCTCCCCGGGCTGCTGTCCTCTTGCTGAGGAAACGAGCATGTCCCCTTCTGGGCAGGATGAAGTGGGCCCTTACCGCGAACCGGGCCGGTCCCCGCGCCCCTGTAGCCCACTGCGCAGTTCCGCCTGGGCACCCCTCCCTCTCCCACGCGGAGCCGGGCCTCACACCCTGGGCTGCTCTCCCAGCTGCCCCGGGCTTTGGCAAGCAGCTGTGCCCTGTGCGGAGGGAAGCTGGCGGCCCCGGGAGCCGTGGCACTCGTCCTGCTACAGGTCAGCGTCACCTGGGCAGCGAGAACAGGTGCTGGACGGCCCCGCTGGAGCCCAACCTTGTGTAATTAGTCCGGGCAGCCTCCAGGGCACAACTTCATGGTCAGTGACGCTTTTGAGGTAATCGTAGATGCCCGTACGCTTGAGCGGTGTAGCAGAGTTCAGGTGCTTCCTTCACGGCGTCTCCCCCGTGGTAGGCAGCATCTTGAAGGCCAGTCCATCACGCTCAAGAGACTGACACTCATAGCGTCAGGACTCAACGCTCCTTAGCAAGATCTCCCACGGCGCCCTTTTACAGTCACACCCACTTCCATTCTGTCCCCAGCCCCTCCTTCATGGCTGGCAACCATTAACCTGTTTTCTCTCTTTCTATAATTTTGTTGTTTCAAGAATGTTATGTGAATGGAATTAAACAGTATGTATGGACTTGATGTGTTGACTCTGGGTGTCTCCAGCTTCCTCGGGTATAAAATGGGTGGCACCAGCATAAAGACAAACATACAGACGATGGGATAGGCTAGTGAGCCCAGAAATAAACCCTCGCATATATGGATGATTTTGACAAGGACGTCGAGACCGTTCGGTGGGGAAAGGACAGTCTTTTCAACAAAGGCTAGTGGGAAAACTGGACACCCGCCTGCAAACGAATAAAGTGGGCCCTTACTAACACCATGTTCAAAAATTAACTCAAAAGGATCACAACAGTTAACACTATAAAACTCCCAGGAGAAAACATGGGGACTTAAAAACATTGGATTTGGAAATTTCTTGGATATGACACCAAAAGCACAGGCGACAAAAGCAAAAATAGACATAGGGGACTTATTCCAAGTTAAAAACTTTCATGCATCAGAGGATCCTATCAACAGTGCAAAATGGCTACTCAGAATGGGAGAGAGTATTTGCAAATCACATATCTGATAAAAGATTACTACCCAGAACATATAAAGAATTCCTAAAACTCAAACAACCCAAAAGATTAAAAAATCTAGACATTTCTCCAAAGAAGACGTAAAGATGGCTAATAAGTACATGAAAAGATGCTCGACATCACATCACTAGGGAAACGCAAGTCAAAACTACTGTGATGCCGCCTCACGGGCGTCGAGATGACCCAGACAGAAAATGAGCGTTGGAGAGGAAGTGGAGGGACTGGATCCTCGTGCATCGCTCGTGGAAGGCAAGGTGGCACAGCCCCTATGGACGACGGTCCGAGAACTCCTCAAAGTGAAAGAATTGCCACGTGACCCAGCAGTGCCACCTCTGGGTGTGTGCCCACAAGAACTGAAAGCGGGGTCCTGGGTCCTGAGGGGATATTCGTTACACCCGTGTCCACGGCAGCGCTGTTCACAGTGGCCGAAAGGGGGAAGCAAGCCGGTGTGCAAGGGATGTGCGGATGAGCAAAAGATCGTCCGTCCGTACACTGCGGCACTACGCAACCCTATTTTAAAAAATCCCGTCATCCGCTATGACAGGGACAGGACTGAGGACGTTAAGGTAAGTGAAGTAAGTCAGCCAGAGGCAAATGCTGTATGATTCTACTTATATGCGGTATTTAGAACAGTCAAATCATAAATACAGATGGTTGCCAAGGACCGGGGGAAAAAGCGGTGGGAAGTGGTTGTTTAGTGGGTTCAGAATTTGTTTTGCAAGATGAAAAGTTTCTGAGTTTAAATGCACAAAGGGAGCATACTCAACACTACTGCACCATACACTAAAAATGGTTAAGATGGTAAATTTTATGTGTATTTTACCACAATTAGAAATTTTAAAAAGCAAAAAACCTCCCAGGGGAGCTAAGAGCGCCCACCCAGCTGGCCATGGAGGTGAGAGACGGGCTGGGGGCGCGCAGGCTTCTGCCTCGTAGACTCGGGGGGATGGTCAGCAGTGTGCCTGCGGTAGCGATGGCTAGCGAGGGTCCGAGGCGGGTCGCACCAGCGGAGAGGACTCTGGCCTGGAGTGCAGGGACCTCTGTTGGGTGTTTCAGCCAACTCGCGCCATCACGGCACTCCACGGCGGCCATCGCCAGAGTTTACATAACTGTGACCTAATTCAGGTGAGCACTGAGTTCGTTTTAGTTTTCCACTATTTACTTACAGCTCATCTGTGTGCTACTCTTTCTCAGTTTATTGGGGTGACATCAGTCAATAACACGCAGGTTGCAGGTGTAGGATCCTGTAAGGCGTCATCTGTGTGCTCGGCGTGAGCTCCCCACCTGGAGCCTCATCTCCTTCTTTCACCATATTCTTGACCCCTTTACCCTATTTGTCCTCCCCCACCCCCTTCCCCTCTGGTGACCTCTGTGTGCTTCCTTGTCACTCCTTTGCCCCTTTCTTGGAGTCCCAGATTACCCTGAAACGAGCTATGACACATGTAGCTTGTTTTGCCAGCCCGTTCTCAGGCCACCAGCCAGGGGAAGTGGCTGTTCCTCTCCACAGGGGAAAGGACATCCCTGTCCCAGAAGAGATGATGGTGACTCAGGAGGAAGTCCAGAGCCAGGAGAGAGCCGAGGCAGGAGTAGGCTTTGGGAAGACTTTTGTTCTGACTGCGGCTGCGCGGCTTCCAGATGGCTTTGTAGGACTGGTGTGTGGGGCCAGCAGCCATGTGCCTGTGACAGGTGGGAACGTCCTGAGCTGTCACAGCCGGCCCACTGCTCCCCAGATGATCCACACGGGAACCAAGCCCTTCAAGTGCCTCAAATGCGGCCAGACCTTCAGGTGGGTCTCCGGCTGTCTGCGACAGCCGGGAAACCTCAGCGGCCATACGAGGTCCACTCCGAGGGCAGGTGCAGCCGCCCCCGCGACCGTGGGAGCCTTCAGTGGGAGTCGGGCCTGTGGGCGCTGCTGCCTGGCAGCGAGGCCTCCCGGGGAAGAGAAGCTCGGCCAGCCCCGGAGGGGCCACGGCGGTGAGCAGCCCTGAGCATGCCCCGTGCGGCCCATCTCACCCCTGTGAGTAGGTATACGGGTGCCCCATCGCCCGCATCTGTCTTGGGGTTGGGGGCCTGGCTGGTGGTCCCGACCCAACATGGCGAGAAGCCTCCTCAGTCCTGGGGTCTCGGGGCAGCGTCCAGCAGAGCGCCCCAGTCTCCCGAGCAGCTCTGCCTGGGACTGTCCTCCAAGAAAAGCCGTGAGAGGGTGCGCCTGGCCCCTCAAGGCAGCTAGAGGAGGCCTGTGGTTTGGGCCAAGGAGGAACCGGCCCCCTCCTTGAGCACGTGGCCTTCCTCAGCAGGCTGGGCAGCTGCCACCGCCCACCCGGCCCTGACCCACCTCACGCGGCCCACCCTGCCCTCTGGCCCCTGCCCACGTGGCATGTACTCCCCGGCCTGCCCAGCTCACTGAACCGGGAGGTGTTGCCCTCACTGTACCCTCTGAGGGGACCCTCCGCAGTCTCCCAGCACCTGGGTCAGCGGGTCTTTTCTGGCAGGGGACATGGCTGTGAGTGGGCTCACTCTGGTCCATCTCTTCAGACTGGCCTGCAGATCTTGGGGACAGGCTCCAGGTGGCAACAGGAAAGCACCCACAGCAACCACCTGGTGAGCAGTGGTCACCTGGAGCAGAAGCCACAGAGCAGTGGGCAGGTGGCAGGGGACAGAGGAGGAAATGCTGGAGCAGCAAAGCGGAAGGTGCCAGAGCGGAGTGGGGCGGGGGTCACACTTTATTCACGAGTGCACTCACCACACACGCATCCCGCGCACCGGTCTCCCCCCGCCCCCACTGGCCTTCCTCCAGGTGGGTTCAGGCTGCACCATCGATGTTCACGGGCTCCTTCGACTGGGGGCCGGGGACAGACTTAGCAGAGGGGGTGATGCTCTGTGAGGACACACGCAGAGAAGTCCGCGAAGAGACCCGGGAGCCAGGACCGGACACGGTCAAGGACGGGACGCGGGAGCCAGAGCGGGACGCGATCAAGGGCGGGACCTGGGCGACTACGTGCGACGGGATCAATGACAGGCCCCTGGAGACCGCGCTGGGAGAGACCTGCGACAGGGTCCTGGAGGCCGTGAGAGACAGGTCTGTGAGGGAGGCAAAAGACTCGGAGCGCGAGGCGGGCGGCGGCGGTTGCCACAGCGCTGGGCCCCCGGGGCCGCGGCGCAGCCAACCGTGCACGCGCGCCAGGTCCCGCGTGCTCTCGTGCTCACGCCGCAGCTGCTCACGCTGCTCCAGCAGCTGCCGCCGCGTGTCGCGCAGCAGCTGGGCCCGGCGGAGCAGCCTCAGCAGCTCCTGCCGCAAGCGCCCGTTGTCCGCCCTGATGGCCTGCGTGTGCGCGAGGAGCGCGCGCGCCGCCTCCCGCTCCGCGCGCCGCGTCAGGGACTGCACGCGCTGGCGCGCCTCGCGCTCGAACGTCGACTTGTCCTCCAGGAAGCGCCGCTTCACGCGGTGCAGCAGCTGCGTGTGCTCCACGCGCATGTGCAGCAGCTCGCGCTCCAGCGTTCGGATCCGGGCCAGCTGCTCCAGCTGCAGCTCCTGCGGCGGCGGCGGCGCGGGTCAGCGCCGGGGTGGGCGCGCACCCAGCCCGCCCGGCCCCCGCCCGGCCCGTCCGCGGGCGCGCGCGCACTGGCCTTATAGGGCTGCAGCTCCTGCACTTGCCGCGACATCTGTGCCGCGCGCGCCTCCATCTCCAGCAGCTGCGCACGCACCCCGTCCTCGCGCCCCTGGTAGAGCGATGCCAGTTCGGCCCGCTGCCAGTGGACCTGCGCCAGGTCCGCGCGGTTCTGCTCATCCAGTCGGACGATGGCGGAGGCGCAGCGCTGCGCGCGCGCGCTCACATAGCTGGCGTACAGCCGGTTCTCCTCGCGCAGGCGCAGCGCCTCGCAGTCCAGGAAGGCGTTCTCCTGCACCACCTGGTCCACGCGCTCCTCGCAGGCGGCCAGCTGCTCCGAGAGCAGCTTGTACTCGCGCTGCAGGTACTGCGCGCGCTCCGACAGCTGCGGCTCGGTGCCCTCTGCCGCCGCGCCCGGCCGGCGCCCCGCGCTCTGCCCGCGCTTCTTCCTGAGCGCCATGGGTCCGGGCCTGGGGCACCGGGACGCGTGAGGGCGCCGCCCCCGGCTCGCTTCTCCAGCTCAGCCTTCCCCTCCCCGAGCCCGAAGATTCTCGCGGGGTGGGACGCGTTTCGGGGTCACGAGGTTGGGGGAGGCAGAATCAGGGGTATGGGGTTAATCAGGGACCAGGGCACCGTGGCCAACCTTTACTCGTGGGCTCCTTCGGAACCGTCCGTCGGGGTGCGCCAACTCGAGTAACGTTGGCGTTCAGTCCGTACGGTCTCCATGGAGACAGAACTTAGTCGCCCTTCCCCACTCTCACCCGGTTGCTTGGACAACGGCCCTAGTTCCCCGCCTCCCTTCCCTTCAACTCCCTCACTCGGAGTCGGTGCCTGCATCCTGCGTGCGCGCCGTGCAGAGGTCGGACCGACACCGGCAGGACTTCGGCTTCCGCGGGAGGACGCTGGACTTGCTTCTGAATCCAGCAGACTCGGCCGCAGCCCGAAGGGCTTCCACTCTCCACGTGCCAGACGCGGGCTCTTCGCTGTGTGTCCACCAGTGGGCTCCTATTCTCGTGACCCTCGTGTGGGGAGAGGCTGAGCCAAATCCCCGGCCTCCAGCCCTGAACAAGCTCCACTCCCGACACACACGTGTGGAGCCCGTCTGGTCAGGGCAGGGCTTCCCCACGGCTTCTCATCTCGCCGGATTCTCGCTTTTCTCGAAGCTCTTCGTGATCCCTGTTGCTCCTGCAGGAGGCCTCCGTGGGGTTAGGGTTACTAGGAAGATCGAGTGCATTCGGATGCCATCCGTTGTCCAGTGTGTCTCTAGGATTTCCTCCCTCGTATTCCTAAGCCCACGCGTGTGACAGCTATTCACCGCATTCCAGTGACCTGCACCTGGTGGGCTCTCCTTCCCAGCTGGCCGGAGGGGAAGGGGATGCATCAGAGACTTGGCTGTTGCTCTTGTCGCTGTTAAGGACGTGGAGATAGATAGCGGCGTAAACGCCTCCTTTAATTATCTTGGTTAGATGTGTGGGCGGAGTTTCCCTAGGTGCCTGGGGAACAGGTGCCTCCGGACAACCTTGACATGCAACTGAAATCACCTGTTTTGGTCCTGTCATTATAGAGCTGAGTGTCTGTCCGTTGGCTGCCAGACGGACAGATTCGAGGATTGTTGGCTTGTAACTGTCATGAGCACAGTTTAGGAAACCGCACTGCAGAAAGCGGTGTGCTGAAAACTATCTCAGCAGGTCGATTTCAGAGTCTGGTGATTCATGTGGCTGGACGCGCCCTAGTTAGCTACGTCTATCTGCACGGAAGGTGTGGCAGAGCCTCTAAAAATTAGGAACGCAACTGAGGCATTTTCCTCCTGGTAAAAATGTATTTTATAGATAAAATGACAAACGCTAAGATCATGCAGAACCTTCGTTTGTTTCAACATTAAAGAAACGTTGCTCATAAACTCCTAAAGCAGCATCTGAATGCTGACCTTAAGTGATACGGGCTTTTAATAAGATATGGGGGCCTGGCTTCTTACAGAAAATCCGGGAAAGACGGAGTAGAATCAGGCGGCAAGGACGGTGAGCCTGCGGGTGGGGGCCCCAGCGAGCCCGTTCCGGCTATTTCCCTCTAGTCACTCTCCAGGGCCGGACACTCACATACCAGCGTTTCTGCCCCCACGCGACGCCTCGCCACCCTCAGGGCCCGCCTGGGACCACTGCGGCCGTTGGACAGACTACGAAACTGAGCCTGCGCAAGGTTCAGGCCTGCTCCCACCACGGTCTGGTCCTTTGCAGTCAGACCCTGTGCCCACCCAGGCCACGCCGCCCCTACCTTTCCCGGGTTCCCGTGCCACACACAGCTGTCGCATGAATGTCTGGCTCGCCCTTGGCCTTTTAATTTTTGTTCTGAGGTGAGGGACTCGATAGGCAGAGACGACTTAAAACTTAAAAACAGCTAAGATATCTACCTAGATTTTGACCCTGAGGGACAGGACCGGGGGTGGGCCCACACACAGGGACTGGGACACAGCAGAGGGGCGGAGCGCATGCACCTGGACTGGCACAGTCCACCCCATGGGAGGTGGGGGCGGTGTGAGTTTGGTCTTCTAGGTTACAAGGAGGCTGGTGATGGTCGAAGCAGGAAGTTGCAGCCAAGTCGTTCCAACCTGGGGGATGTGGTCTGTCACACGTCTTCCCTGACACCAGGTCTTCTGGACAAGGCCACCCCAAACTGTGCATGATTTCCTCAGGGGTCGCCTAAAAATTAAACACACGGTCCACTTTTTATCCAGTGTGCAGTAAATCCCCCAAGTCAATAATACACTCACCAGAGCAAAGCTAAGGGGTATCCCTGCGAACGACGAAATTCATTCTTGGCTAACAATTGATGAGAAAATAAAATCTTCCTGATGAGAGTGGTATCTTCAAGGACACTTGAAAGGAGAAAGTCGGAAGTGGTAGAAATAATGGCCCGAAGATAAAACATGTAATAGTGGATTTAAAAACAACCGATGGTTTGTGCCCACCCAGGGACGCCAAAAAAGTAAAAACTAAAAATAAAAAAATAAAAACCACCAGTGGATGAATCAAATGTCCACTGAAAAACTGCTTTAATAATTAAATGTCATAAAGTTCATTCTGTAGAATTTTGCTGAAATTCACTGATGGTGAAATAATTCTGCTTATTGGTCATATCTTGGTGGCAGAATGGCAGGGTCAAGACCTCCTCTGGCCTGGGGTTCGTGGGGGAAGGTGGCGAAAGGAGGGGCTGGCCTGGGCCCCGTCCACAGCCCCGCTCCTGGCATAGACCCTCCATCAGTGCGTCTGGCTCTCATGTCCTTCAGTCTGTCCGGCTAGTTATCAGTCTTCCCTCTATTTCCATAGATATGTCTTCTACTCTTCCCTTTGTCCTCATGGGCAAAATGTAGATTCTCAATTTACATTTATATTGAATATCGATTCAATTTGGGGAACACTCCCATTCATTCGATGCATTTGCCACTTCATCTACATTATCAAATGTACTGGTGTGAGGCTGTTAGTAACGAATGCTCACTTTCTTTTCAGTGTTTGAAGGTTTTGGTAAGAATGTGCTGTCTCTCGCTTAATTTTAATCAGTCCAGCTACATTTTATTCTATTTATTCAAAGAACCAGCTTTTATTGGTTTTCTCTCTTGCATATCCACTTTCCATTTCAGTGATTCCTACTCTTTATTATTTCATTCTTTATACCTACTTTGGGTTTAATTTTCTCTTCTTTTTCTATCTTAAAGTGGAAACTTAAACCTTTCATCTTTTCCAATATAAGCACTTAGAACTACAAATTTCTCTCTCAGTGTTGCTTTGGCTGCATCCCATAAATTCTCAGATGTTATATTTTCATTATCTTTTAGTTCAAAATAGTTTCTAATTTCCCTTGTGACTTCTTCTTTGACACATTGCTTCTTTAGACGTGTGTTTTGTCGTTTAATCTCCACATCTTCTTTGGGGGGGGGTTCCAAATATCGTTGTTATTTGTTTCTAATTCCATTCTATGAGATCAGAACACATAATTTGTGTGATTTCGGTCCTTTTAAATTTGTTGATCTTTGTTTTATGGTACTTAGAATATGGATTTTCTTGGTGAATATTTCATATAATTTGAAAAGGATATCTATTTTGCTGTCGGGTGAACTGTTCTATAAACGTCGGCTAGGTCAAGTTGAACAATAACGTCGCTGGACTCCATTACACCTTTATTTTCTGCTTGTTCTGCTAATTACTGAAAGTGTTAAAATCTCCAACTGATTTACTTTTTCTTTCTGTTTTGCTTTATGTATCTTGAGAATTTGTTATCCGGGGCACACAGGGTTACAACACCCATTCCCACCTCCCTCCCTGGTCACCCCCCTTCCTCACTTGCTTTTCGCTGTGGCGCGTGAGCTCGATGCACAGCAGCCACACTCGGCCAGTCTTGCGAACGCTCACCTCCTCCAGCTTTGGTCTCCCAGACACTCGACCCGAAGCCCCGGCCTGGAACTGCTCCAGGCTTCTCACGTCGCCCCAGCATCTGCCCAGTCCGGGGGTGAAAACTGCGTCTCAGGCCTGGGTACCGCACGCGCAAAGGTCTGGAGTTGGCAGACAGGGTTCAGGAGGCTGCAGAAGGCTCCTTGGAGCCGGGGGCGGAGGAGGGAACCTGCTCCGGAGCGGGGTCGGCGGGGTCTGGCGGTCGCAGCCGGAAGGGCAGAAGCTGTCTGGGGCTGCGCCGAGGGGGCGGGACTACGAGGTCCACGGTGGCCCCGGATTGGGCGAGGCTTGGGCTACAGCCCCCGCCCCACCTCGGCCATGGTAGCGCCGCCCCGGGTTGCTAAGGCAACCGGCTTCAACAGTTCCGGCCCAGCTGGCACCCGCAGCCTTCAGGCGCCCCTCCTGCCAGCATGTGCGCCGCGGAGGTGGACGATCATGTAGCCCAGCGATACCTGCTCAAGCGGCGGCTCGGGAAGGGGGTGAGCCCGGGGAAGCTCCCGGGCGTCGGTGGAACCAGACCCCCCGCAGGGCATGGGCAGGGCGAGTCGGGGTTCTGTTCCCTTCGACTCCACAGGGACTCCTGGGCTGGTGTCTCGCCTCCCCCAGAGACGGGTGGTGTGGCCTTTCATTATCTTTCAGTTCAAAATAGTTTCTAATTTCCCTTGTGACTTCTTCTTTGACACATTGCTTATTTAGACGAGCAAGCCACCGAGTCGTTCGGTGCCTCGGTTTCCTGTTATGGGCCCTAACAGTGCCTACTTCCAGGAAACTTGTCAGGTTCCTGCCCGTCACCCTCCGAAAAATGCTGGCATCCTGAGCAGCCTGCAGAGGCAGGGGCTTCCCCCAGAACCACAGGCCTCGCCACCCCCTGCCCCTGCCAGCAGCCAGAGCCAGAGGAGGAGCCTGTCTGCAGGGCAGTCTGGTCGGGGAGCTGGTGGGGTGGGAGGCTGACTGCCCTCCTCCTCAGGCCTACGGCATTGTGTGGAAGGCGGTGGATCGGAGAACAGGAGAGGTGGTGGCCATCAAGAAAATCTTTGATGCCTTTAAGGATAAGATGGATGCCCAGGTAAGGGCTGTGGGCTCACCCCTGCCGCCTTAGTGCCTGGAGACCAGCCACAGCAGGTTTCTGGCATTGCTCTGGGAAATGGTCGCCACGGTCCCATGGATGTGTGGGTGACGAGCATCAGCCCTTTTGGGCCCTTTGAAGATGTGGCTCCCGCTGGCTCCGCGCACACTTGTGCTTCTGTCTCGTTCCAGAGAACGTTCCGGGAAATCATGCTGCTCCAGGTGAGTGGCCAAGGCCATCCTCCCGCTTCCCCAGGTGCAGTTTCCCAGCCCCTCGACCCCAGAGACTCTGGCTATCTCCCCAGGAATTTGGGGATCATCCCAACATCATCCGGCTCCTGGATGTGATCCGGGCAGAGAATGACAAGGACATTTACCTGGTGTTTGAGTCTATGGGTGAGTGACAACTCGTCCTGGCCCAGGACCCCCCAGGGCCTGGCTCCCTCTGTATGTCGCTCTGCTGCTCAGGTCCCTGCAGTGGCTAGCACCCTCGCCTTGGGCAGCGTCCCCATGCCCAAGGACAAACAGCTAGCAAGTATGCGCCATTGGGCGACCCATTTCTACTCATTTGATAAAACGAAGGCATGGAGTAAAGTATTAAAAACGTTCCACAAACTTCTCGCTGTGCTGACAAAGACAGTGGGCAGGCTGAGGCGCCCACACGAGGCTGCCGGCTCTCCCCGAGCCCCCCACTGACCCGCACGCCCGCAGACACTGACCTGGACGCCGTGATCCGCAAGGGCAGACTGCTGGGGGACGTCCACAAGCGCTACATCTTCTACCAGCTGCTGCAGGCCACCAGCTTCATCCACTCTGGACGCGTCATCCACCGGGACCAGAAGGTGCCGCCCACGCTCCTCCCACTCCCCACGCCCCCGTGTGCACGAACGTCCTGCATCCTCCAGCCCATGTCCTCTCCCCAGCCATCCAACGTTCTCCTGGATGCCAGCTGCCAGGTGAAGCTCTGTGACTTTGGCCTGGCCCGCTGTCTCTGCGGCCCCCGCGAAGGGCCCGAGGGCCAGGCCCTGACGGAGTACGTGGCCACACGCTGGTACCGGGCTCCAGAGGTGCTGCTGTCCTCCAGCTGGTAACAGGGACCCCCACGCCCCTCCTCATGCAGCACCCCCGTGCCCTCTCACCCAGCCAGGGCCCTCGCCTGACCCCTCCCAGAACCCTAGGCCCCATGCCCTGAATGGCACTCCTCCCGCCCCCTCTGCCTCCCGCACACCTGCCCCAGGTACACCCCAGGGGTGGACATGTGGAGCCTGGGCTGCATTCTGGGCGAGATGCTGCGGGGGAGGCCTCTGTTTCCCGGCACGTCCACTCTCCACCAGCTGGAGCTGGTCCTGGATGCCGTCCCGCCCCCCTCCGAGGAGGGTGAGCTTGTGCGGGAGTGGGAGCCTGAGGGCGCGCGGGCTGGAAGGGAACAGGGTGGGAGGAGGGGCCAGAGGCCTCGGCGTGACTGGGAAGGCGGGCCCTGCCGGCAAGTCAAGGAGCCACTGCACAGAGTCCGCAGGCCGGGGAGAGTCCGGCCATGGGCTCCATGAGGGTCGAGCAGTGCCCACGAAGGGTCTGCCGGGTCAGCACGGGAGCACTGGCCCTCCGAATGGCGGCAGGGAGGTTGAGGGCAGAGGTGGAGGGCAGTGGTGGGGTTGTGGCCGCGGGCCCTCCCTTTTTCCTGAGGGCAGGTGGGACAAGAGAGAGGGGAGAGCCAGGAGGCGGAGCCTGGTTCCTGGCCCATGACCTGCTGTCCCAGGGGGAGGGGACCAGGGGCTCCTCTGTGGGTGGAGGCATGTTTGCATGTCGAGGGTGTGAGGGTGCATGAGGGCCGGCACGTGAGTGGCTGCACATGTCCAGATGTTGGGGGTTTGAGCCCTGCCAAGCAGCCCCAGCCTGAGAGAGAGTAGGCCATTCCATGGGGCCAGAATAGCTGGCTGGCCCGGGACCTCCCTGAGCTGCCCCACTAGACCAGGCCTTCCTGATCACAGCACCTTCTGCCACTCACCCTGCAGACCTCCTCGCTCTCGGCTCAGGCTACAGTGCCTGGATTCGGCACCACCTGGGGACCAGGTGAGTGCAGGTGTGTGGGAACAGGGCGCCAGAGCTGTTCCTGTAACCTTGCTGACCAGTCTGTGGCAGCCCAGACTCTGGTCTGCTCTGCTGATGGTCACACTAAGAAGGAGTCCTCCGTGTGGGCCCAGCTCAGCCGGGGGAGGAACCCCAGAAGCAGCTTTAGCGGGGTGGAGGGCATGCACAGGAGGGGACGCAAAGGGTTCTCACGACCCTCTCAGGCTGCCTGAGGGGCACACGCGGGTTGGGGAGACAGTTAAAAGTGGGGCTGGGTGCAGGGCTGAGCCTGGGCCACAGATATGGGTGTGGGGAGGAGCCCCCACCTGGACAGTAAAGGACCTGCGGGCGCCTGCAGACCTCGCCAGACGCTGGCGACCCTCCTGCCCCCGGACACACCCCCGGAGGCCCTGGACCTCCTCAGGCGACTCCTGGTGTTCACCCCCGACAAGCGGCTTAGCGCAGCCCAGGCACTGCAGCACCCCTACGTGCAGAGGTGAGGCGGGGAGAGGCTGCAGCGCCCCACATGCCCGGGTCGGGGGTGGGCACCCGCCCTGAGCCCTGGCGGAGAGGCTGGCTTCTCCCGCACTCGCCTGCGGGCTGCCCGCAGGTTCTACTGCCCGGCCCATGAGTGGACACTGGCGGCGGACGTGCGGCTCCCGGTGCAGGAAGGAGTCCAGCTTACGGCCGCCGAGTACCGCGACCTCCTCTACCAGGTGCTCCGGCCCGCGACGCCCATCGCCCCTCCAACGACCGCCCCCTTGAGGCCTCCCCGTGCCCCAGCGACCCGCAATACCCCTCCCCTTCCCTCCCGCAGATGATCCTGGAGCGCAGGGGCCACTGCCTAGTCCGGAGCCAGAAAGGCCTGGGAGGCGGCCCCCCGCCCCAAGAGCGCCCACTCAAAGCCAGAGCCGCCCCGCAGCTGCCCTCGGGCAGGCCGGCGCAGAGCCCTGGACACAGGCCTCAGAATAGCCCCGGTCACGACGCGGCGCCTGGTGCGTGATCCCTGAGGGCCCTGCCCCTTCAGGTGGGACCGCCAACCGTCCCGCGGCGCGGGACTCCTAACCCCGGGCTGACCTTCCTACCCCCAGACACCCCCGGCGGAGCCCCGAACGTTCTCAGGCAGGACTCGGCTCCCCTGCTGCAGCCTTCGCCGCCAAGAGGATCCGCGAGAGAAGGAAGATCCCCTGGGGCGGCGGCGGAGTCGCCCTCGGCACCTCCGTGGGTAGGGCCTCAGAGAGTGGGCACAGGAAGATCCCTCCCCTATGCCTTTTCCGAAGGCCGCAGTGACCTTCCGATGCGCCCCTTCCCAGGTGGAGCCCCGCGAGGGGGTGGCGGCGGCGCCCTCCCTGACCTCGCAGGCTGCCGCCCAGGTGGCCATCCGGGCCCTGATCCGGAGTGACCCGGCCCCGGGCCGTGGAGTGAGGGCGGCCGGCGCGCGACAGGTGAGCCCGCCCGCTCCGGCCCTCCCCTCTCCTCCCTTCGCTGCTTCCCGACCCCTCCGACCTCGTGCTCGCGCCGCCGGACCCTCCGCTCGGCCTGTCCAGGCCCCTGACGAGGACCTCCGACCGCGCGCAGGCCCCTCTCCTGCGTTCCCCGCAGCCCCGGCCCGGCCGCAGGATGTTCGGCGCCTCGGCCTCGCAGGGGGCCCAGGGGGCCGCGAGGGCCGCGCTCGGAGGCTACTCCCAAGCCTATGGCACCGTCTGCTGCTCGGCGCTGGGCCGCCCGCCCCTGCTCCCAGGGCCCCACGCGTGAGCCGCGCGATCACCTTCTACCTCGCTCTCGCGCCTGGCACCGCCCTCAGCCCCGCGCCCCTCCGCTCGGCCTGCGGATTTGCCCCCGGTACCCAGAGCTCTCCGCTGCTCTTCCACTCGATGGGTCACTTTGAGTCCCAGGAAGCTTGTTCGGTCTTTTCTGGGGGAAATGAACACCCACCCCAGCCCCAACCACTTCCTCCAATAAAGTCTCCTCTGTCCCCAGCCCACCTGTTGTGCCCATCTTTCACCCTCGGTGAGGGACTTGGAGCCCACCCAGGTCCCAGGACCATGTCCAGAAAACTGTCTGCTGTCACCCTGAGGCTCTTGTCTGCCCAGCGTCGAGCCTTTTCCCTCCAGCAGTGTGGGGGCCGAGGAGATCCAAGGAGTACATGGAGACCACACATGCTGGGTCTGCACTGCACCTGACGCTGGGCAGGGCCAGAGCATAGGGAGGAGTTCGCAGCCTAAGAGTCGTGGTTGCCTTGTGGGGTTGGGGGGCGGCCTACTAGCTGCAGGGCACGCAGCTCACCTGTATGGGCTGCTGCCAGCGGGGGGAACAGGCAATGGGCTCAGCGTGGGGAACAGGCAATGGGGTGGAGGTCAAGGAAAGAGGGGGCCCAGGCCCAGGGCCTCTTTCTGCTCGGAGATGAGCCGGTCATAAGACAGGCAGCTTGTTGAGTTTCTGGAGCCTTAGGCATAGCCCCGAGGTGATGGACAAGGGGACAGAAGGGGCCATGGGGTGAATGCCGCTAGACAGAAGGCATCAGGGAAGTCCAGCCCTGCGCCTGCAACGGGAGGCCTGGGCACTTGGCATCCAAGGGCAGGGGAGGACCCAGGTGGATGGGAGCTGCCAAGTGATCCTGGGAAGTGGCGGCTGACCTTGGGGACCAGGGGCCCCCTGGGAAGTGCCTGTGGGGTGTGCCCCCACAGCAGGCTGGGTGGCGTGAGGAGAGCAGCTGGTAGAGTGTGGTTATGAAATGGGGCCACCCTAGGAAGGAGTCTGTGTTGGGTTAGAAGATTCTGGTAGAGGTGTTGGCAGTCTAGGTGGGGAGGGGTCTTTGCTGCTCCTGTCCGGTGTGGACAGTGGTGTCCAGAGGAAAATCTGAGAAGTTCACAAAGCTAAAGGTTTCAGTGCGTAGCTGGGTGATTATCTATATTTGGGAACGTGTTGAAATATTTTGTGCTCGTGTTTTATTGTTCACACCAAAGTGTGCAGAGTCGCGTGAGGAGCCATCTTGCTCGGCACATGGGGGATGCAGACAGGAGGCTCCAAGGGCCACACTCAGGCCCCCAGCTGCTGGCTTCTGGTGACCAGATGCTCCACTCCCTGAGAAGACTCCCCCTAAGCCCTAGGCCTGGACTGGCCTGCTTTGAGCAGCACCAGGCTAGGCAGAGACACACTTGTCAGCGAGCACATCAAGGCCAGGAAACACCCCAGCTGACCTGGCTCCCCACGACCTTTTTTCTACCTGAATCAAAGTCCCTGCTGTCACCCCTACTTGGGTGGGGCTCTGGTAACCAGACTGTGCCTCCTGAGTCAGAGCTGCTGCCTTGGCTCAGTGGCTTTGTTTCTGAATTCCTTTCCCATTCTGAGTAGTCGCGATTTCTTCGACTAAAAAAACAAAAACAAAAACCTATCTGAAAAGAAATAGCAGAAATGCCAATTTCACAATGTTAGCACCTACAGGGCAGGGGGAGGGGGTGCTCTGAAGCATTTGGTGCCAAAGGGTGTCATTCCGAATCAAAGTTACTCTCTAGAGGTGAGAAAGACACAGGAAAGGTGAGCAGGGAAGCCTGGACAGAGCTCGCGGGTTGGGGACAAAGAGGAAACGATGCAAGACAGGGTGCAGCTGGGCCCTGCAGAGCGAGGACCACACCCAGCTCATGGGGCCAGGGGCGTGGGGCTCCGGCGCCACTGCCCTGCGTCCTCTGCCCTCACCTGTTCAAGTACAAGCACTCCGCAACCAGCCTCTCTCCGCTGCCACGGCTGCAGGGCCTGTGGGGCCCCTTGGCCAGGCTGGGGTCGCCCGCCATCCATCACAGAAGACTGGTGCTCCCACTCCCCTCCAGGGAGCAGACGGATCTGCATCAGTTCTCGGGGGCAGGGTGGCCCCTCTGTGGTCCTCTGCCCCTCCCCACAGTGAATGGGCCACCAAGAAAGGTGTCGGGAGATGGACAGGAAGGGAGCCACCTGAGATGGAGCTGGAGCGAGCTGGCCCTGAAGAGGTGGGAGGCCCAGAGAGGGGCTGCGGGGGGACAGCAGAGACCGTGCAGCCCGGAGGCCCTGAGCAGAGGGGACCCTGAGGCACAGAAACCCTGAGACATGAGGCCCCAAGAGAGCAGGGGACTGAGGCACAAAGAGATGGGTCCCTGAGGTGAATGAAGGCCAGAAGGGACCTGAAGCCCAGAGAGACGGCAGAAGCAGATGTGTATGAAGGCACAGTGGGGAGGAGGCCCAGAGATTGAGGTGCTGAGATGCGAGTCGGGGGACTAAGGCATGGGGCAGTGAGGGGCTGCAGCAACCAAGGGGTGAGCCCAAGGGGAGCTGAGCTCTGGCCATGCCCAGCCAGTTCCAAACTGCTGTGGCATGTGGGCCAAGTGCTCCACCTGGTGGGTGGCGGTGACGCGGGCACCCCGGCCTGGTCCCGAGGGCGGGAGGCTCACTTCTTGCTTTTGAACGTGCCCAGGATCTTGGGCATAAACTTGCCCACCTTGCTGTCCCTGGTGTCCTCCTCTGCCGGGCCCTCCCCCGCTCCGGGGCCGCCAGCCTCCTCCCTTTTGCAGAAGACCTCGAAGCGGCTGTACACCCGCTTCTCCTTGCGCATGCTCTCCATGCGGCGCAGCAGCCGGTCGCGCTCCTCTCCGCTGGCCGGCAGCGTACGGCTCAGCCGGCCCTGTGTCCCCAGACTGTCCGAGCGGAAGATGGCCGAACATTTGTCCTTGTCGGACATATCGGGGGCCAGGCCTCCAGCAGATGATGAGCGGCCTAGCTCAGGGCTACTGGGGCCCGGGACGGGGGCGGCGCGGTGCTTCTGGCCGTGAGCGCTGATCTGCTCCAGAATGGCTTTCGTGTCATCTCGCAGGTTGCTGCTGTACAAGGCGTTGGCCGTGGCCGAGGTCATGCGCGCCCGTGGGCCCCGCTCATCTCCAGTGGCAGCTTCTGTGCTGTCACCCCGGCTGAGCGATGGTCGCCGCAGGGGGCTTTCAGGCTGCCCGTTCTCCTGCGGCGCTGGGAAGCCGCCCTCATCCTCTGCACGCCGCTCACCCTTGGGACTTAGCAGCTGCCGGAGGCGCAGGGACCCCTTGCGCAGGACCTCCATGGCGCCGCCAGTCGCCTCCTCCACGGGCCCAGCCTTCGGAGACTCTCCAGAGAAGGTAAGGGTAAGGCTGCTCCTGCGCTCGGGCACGGGGGGCACCGGGCTGCCCCTGCGCTCGGGCACGGGGGGCACCGGGCTGCCCCTGCGCTCCGGCACGGGGGGCACCGGGCTGCCCCTGCGCTCGGGATAGGCTGAGGTGGGGCTCCCCTTCCGCTCAGTAAATCCTGCAGTTGGGCTGCCTCGGCAAGCAGGAAACCCAGGCGTGGGGCTCTCCTTATGCTCGGGGTAGGCTGAGGTGGGGCTCCCTTTTGGCTCTGAGTGGGGCGCCTCCACAGGGGGGCTGCTCCGCCCTTGTGGGGAGGTGGAGCGGCCCTGGGCGGAGAGGAAGCGAGAGGGCAGCCTGTCAGCCCCGCTCCGGCCCAGTGTGTCGAGCAGCTGGGTGGCAGTGAGTGTGGCGGCTCCCGGCTGCCTCTCGGCCTCCTGGTGCAGCTGCTGTGCCAAGGAGTCGCGCAGGTCGAGCAGGCAGCTCTCGAGACTGCGGCGCTCGCTCCCCACACCGCCTGGCGCCGCCACCTCCTCCCGCCACGTCTGGGACACCACAGCCTTGCTGTGGTTGGCCCCCACGACTGCGGCCCCTGTAGCGCCAGGATCACGAGCTGGGCCCTTGTACTTCTCCAGGAGCTCAGCCACCTTGGTGGAGGCGGCAGAGCGCACGGCCTCGCCGCCAGGGCCCAGCATCTCGCTGGCCGCCTGCTCCTTGTGCAGCAGCTGCACCTTCTCGGTGGCGGCGGCAGTGGCGCCGCCCGCACCCTCAGCCTGCGACGCGAAGATGAGCGATGAGCGCAGCCGCGAGCTGCGCTGGATCAGCGGGTTGAGGCGTGAGCGGAAAGAGTCCTGCTTGGCCAGGCCTGACTCCTCCAGGGCCTCGCGCTCGGGGCCATCGCCGCCACCGCTGCCGGAGCCCGGCGCCGGGCCCTTGGTCAGGAAGGGTGCAGATGCACGAAAGGTGGAGGGAAGCAAGTCCGCTGCGGCCGCACGGCCGCCAGGAACCAGCACGTCGTCTTCGTAGGTCTCGGTCTCCATGGGTGCCGGCAGGCCCTCTTCACTGGCCTCCTCGCCATGGCAACCGCTCAGGTAGGAGGCGAGGCGCCAATGCCGCAGCCCTGCCCGCCCCTCCGGCCCAGGCCTGCGCTCGGGTTCCGCCTCGGGGCCGGTTTCAGGGCCCAGCCTTGCTGCTGCCTGACACGAGAAGCGCTGGCCCAGGTTGGGGCGTGGGGCTCCTCCAGGTTCCAGGCCATGGGGCCCAGGCCCCAAGGCTGGGTCCGAGCCGTGGCGCACTTCGCGTGATGCGCTGGACGGCACGTAGTCCAGCCGCTGGTGTCCGTCCGGGCCGAGCTCAGGGAAGCGTGGCCCGGTGCCCAAGGCGAAGTCGTCGGGGTCAGCGAAGCCTGGGCGCCCAGCGCGCAGCTTCTCAAACAGGCCCTGCGGGCGCGTGGGCGCGAGCTGTGGGTCCCACTGGTAATGCTGCTGCTGGTAGAGCTGGTCACGGTGAAAGTGGCTGGTCTGGAAGCGGAAGTCGTCTCCGTGGCTGAGGAACGTCTGCCGTGACACCTGCCGCGCAGCCGTGAAGTTCTCCACGGCGCCGGGGCCATCAACTGCCGCGTAGCTGTGCCGCTTGAAGGCGTCCATCTCTAGGTGCCGCGCCTGGAAGAAGCCCCGCGGGCCCGCAAGCTCCCCACCTGGTCCAGCCTCGGCGTCCAGCCGACGCGACAGTGGCCGCAGCCCTGCGTGTGGCTCCAGGGGTCCTCCTGGCATTCGTGGTTCCTCTCGGCGGAAGGCCGACAGGAAGTGGCGGTCGGGGTCGAGGAAAGAGGGGAACCCCAGGCCCTCTTCCCGAGGCGGCTGAAACAAGAAGTGCGCTCGTTTGGGGAAGGAGAAAGGGGTTGGCACCCCGGTCATCTGGCCGCTCACGAGGGGCCCAGCCCCGGAGTATGGAGCCAGGGCATACGCGTCCATGCGGGCCAGCGCCCCGGCCGAAGGCACCAGCGGCTCAGACTGTGCAAAAAGAATGCGGAACTCCTCGTCGAAGCTGGAGACCAGCTCCCCCTGGAACACGTGCGCAAGGCTCCGGTGGATCTTCTCAAAGGACCACATGAAGCAGAGTCAGGAGCAAGAAGTCAAGGAGAGGGGAGCAAGCGAGATCGAACGGAGGGGCGTGAGGTCCAGGCAGGAGGAGGGGCAGGGCAGGACTGAGCAGCAGCGGGGTGGGTCTGAGACCAGCCTGAGGCTGGGAGGGGTGAAGTGTGCGAGGAGGAAAGCGGGGCAGAGCCAGGGGCTACAGGACAAGGGGTCTAGAGAGGAAGCTCTGGGGTGGGGAGGTGCTGGGGCTGCGGGGCATCAGGGCTAGGCGCACCTGTAGCTCCCGCTCATCACCACCGCGCAGTCCACCAGGAGGAACTTCTCCTTCACATGGCCCTTGAAAGACTTCCCAGTGCGGCAGTAGTATGTGGGGCCGGCCACAGTGCGCACACGCAAGAACTGGGGGGTGAGGGGGAGGAGTTAGGTCTCTGCGGAGGTTCTTCCCCCCTTCCCTACACCTTCCTCCACGCTCCACACTCACATCCACGTGGTGCAGGTTGACGCGGCACTTGTCCGCCATGTCTAGAAAGTGCTGCGCATTCATCTCATCCAGGAGGATGTAGACTGGGACGCGGCGCGCTGCAGCCTCCAGCACTTCGCTGAGCAGGTCCACATCCGTGAACATGTCCATCACCACGGCCACCACCTGCAGGGTTCAGGTCAGAGATCGAAGGGCAGACCCTTCTGCTGTCCCCATCGTTCTCTAGCTATACCTATCTGCCCAGGGGGGCCTCTGGTTCAGCCACAAACATTTCAACAGCCACTAGCCCATCCCAGGGGAGAATGGAGTCAGGAGGAGGAGGCTGTCATAGGAGGTGCGGGGATGCTGGCCAGGTGGGTAGCCCATGATGGAGCCGTGCGCAGGCACCAGGCCTGCATTCTGTTGGGAAAGGCTGCCTCCCAGCTGGGGGTGGGTGCTCACCCCTGGGCAGAGCCCTGGATGGGGCAAAGGCAAGGTGACTGAAGCCCCTGTGATCCCACCTTGCCACAGATATCTGAGCTCTGCGACCCTGGACAGGCATCAGGGCAGAGGGTAGAGCAAGGGGTCTTCAGCATCTGGACCTGCGGCCGCCGTGGCCTAACAGGTCCCTTTGCTGTTTGCCAAGTGCTTGGTCGTTGGGGTGAGGGGTGAGAAGCCCTCAGCTGCATCAAGGGCAGGACTAGAGAATTCTATGAAGAACAAATCCAGGCCAGGAGAGGACCCAACCACCTCGGAGCCCCTGAACTTCTAGGCACTAGCCATGACCATGGGGCAAGCAAACCTGTGCAGTCTGCACCTTGCAGCCTGCAGTAACCCAACCTTTGATGACCCTGGAAGTCTGCAGAAAGCCCTAGCTGCAGCTGGCATGCTCACACTCATGCTTCTAGGTCCAGCTCAGGCCGTCCTGCCCCGCTGCCCACCAAGCCCATGACAGCACACCTGCTGGGCAGAACGGATCATCCTTCGAGCCTCATCCTTGATGCTGGGACTGTCAGGCGGTGGCGGCTGCACCAGTGTGGTGACCTCAGTGCCCGGGAAGCCGAAGGTCAGGGGCCAGCCCAGGTCGAGCTCAGGCACCGCCTGGTCTGAGTTCATGGGCCAGTAGGTGCCCGAGGAGCCATCCATGTCCACGTTGGGAGGGCTGCCTTCTGGGGGCTCCTGGGCCACATGCTGCGGGGGCCGCAGGTGGCAGCTCACGTGCTCCAGCTCCTCAGGGCACAGGAAGGCAGGTGCCCCCTCGGACGCCAGGAAGCGGCTGTAGGCCTCTGGCCCGCCTTCAGCCAGTGCATCCACTGCCAGGCGGTAGTACTCTTTGTAGTGAGGTGGCAGGTACCCGGGTGCCAGTGGGTTATCCCCCTGCGAGGAGCTCTGGGAGCGACGGGCCATGTTGGGGCCAGGGGCCTGGGGGACAGGGAGGAACTCATTATGGGGGCAGGGTACTGGATCCCCCCCACCCCATGCAACGAGTGGACACACATCGTGGAATGGCTGTCCGCGACCTGGGGGATGCTGTGAAGTTCAGCCCATGCTCCGAGGCCTTTAGGGCACCCCCAGACCCTAGGTGTCCCTAGCTGGGGGACATCGACAGAGGACCCTGACTCCTGCTGCTCTGGCTCCAGGTAGTTCTGCTCTATGAGCCTTTTCCACCATAAAACCTTAACAATGTCGGTATAAAAGAAAATACCATCTACGCTGGAGACTTTATATTCACTTTTTTTCTTCTGATTTTATGACCATATTTTTGTGAGTCTCTGGTTCTGTGGGTACAAGTTGAGTAGCCCACTGCCTGTGTCTGTCCCCACTGCAGGGCCCCGGGCCACTCCATCTGCTCTGGCACCTTACCTCCACTGTGATGCGCAGCTGTAGCGGATGACTCCCTACCACGCCTGGCCCAAGGTGAGCTCAGTACATTTGTCCCGCCAGAGACAGAGTTCCGCCCCATCTTCAGCCCCTTGCCACAGCTGCACCCACCCTACAGGGTCCCCCCCGCCCCTTTCCCTCTCCCTGAAGCCAGACTTCTGGGCTTATGCCCTCATAGAGCATGTGCTCGGAGTCCTGTCGCAGCCAAGCCAAGCCCAGCCCAGTGTGGCAGCTGTGATCTTTCCAAGTCTCCTTGTCACTGCCTTGCTCCGGTAGAAGTCAGAGCCCTTTGTTGTGGCCGTGGGGCTGTCCTAGGCTCTGAACGTGCCTCTCTACCCTCACCGCTGCCCCAGCCTCCCACGCCTCCCACGGGCCTACTTGGCAAGCGGCCGATGGCCTCATAGCAAGGCCCATCTACATGCGCCCTGAACTACCTGGATACCTGTCCGCCTCCTACCCGGAAGAACAGCAGACACTGCTCACCCTCCCCGCTGCTCGGGAGCGGGATGGGGCGGGGCTCGCGGGTTCCCGGATGCAGCCTCAGCAATGACTAGCCTGGATCGGGGCTCCGTCGTATTTGATGACATGGGGGAAACTTTCCTGTCTGCCTTCCCTGGAAGATGACAGGCTAACTGAATGTGACCTGGGGGGTGCGAGATGTAGGATCCCCGTGTGCCACTCAGACGCTACCCAGTTCCACGCTGAGGTGTCCTGACATTCCGTTATGGGGGCAGTGTCCTCTGACTGCACCTGGTTACATACGGGGTGGCCATTCTGGCCTTGTACTAGTGCCAGGCTGCGGAATGCCACATGGGGGCACGGGGGTGGGCCTGTCTGGCCATGCCAGGGTGTCACATTATATGAGGGAATGGGCACTGCGGTGTCTGGCTATGTAGCGTCAGTGTCGACCACACAGGGCGCAGGGCACTTCCTGTGTCTGGAGCGACACACTAGAGGGGTACCGTCTCCTCTGAGCTGCTGCATGCCCGGGGGGGCTGGGGGTCCCATGAAGGCTGAGGAGCCTGCTCATCACACAGGCTGGGTCAGGGAGTGGTGGCACGAGGTGGCCCCGCTCAGCCTCACACCGTGACAACCTGGGTGAGCTGTTCCTTCCCAGGTTTCCTTTCACGGGTCTGCACACCCTTGAACTGTGGACCCGGCAGTGGCCATTCGCCCCTGCAGTGGGGAACCCAAACACGTGTGCCTGCCAGGCCACCTCTCAGTGACTCAGCAGGAGTCGACCTCTGACCTCTGACACAAGCCAAAGTGTCCTGGGCCCTCAGGGTTCCAGTGGGCTCCCAACCGGGGACTTCCAGGCGTGGACCCTCCCGTCGGGGCAGGAGGTGGGGTTTCCAAGAGGCCGGAGAAAAGATCCGAGGGAGGGGGACAGGAGGAGGGTCCCCACAGCAAGGACGCCGAGTTACTGGGGGCGGGGAGGTGGATGCGGGGTGGGATTCAGCTCACGGGCACGAGTCCAAGTGTTGCAGTTTTCGGGGTGCGCACCACAGGACTCCCGGGAGTTAGCGGCTGCCTGCGCCACGTCCAGGGTGTTGAGCGCAAAGGAACGGGGACGTCGGCTCTCCCCGCACTCAGGAGGGGACCCAGACGGAGTCCTGGCACCCATGGTGGCCTGGGGGGTCGCCCCAGGGAAGGGTCCAGGCCTGGCCCAGCACTCTCCCCAGATACCAACTAAGCCGACAAGGGCGGGAGCGACTAGGACCTCTCGGGCAGGCTCGCCCCGGGCCCCTTCCCGCACGGCTCCTCCTGGGCCCGCGTCGTGCGAGGGCGCTCGCGTCCACACCCTCCCACGCGGCCGGCACCCCCTCGCCTCCGCCCGGGCAGACCGGCCGCGCGGAACGCACTCCCAGCGCCCCGCTCCGCGCCGCGCGGCCCAGGTGCCGGCCGAGGTGAGGCCGCGGCGGGGGGCGCCCGCGCCGACCCCGCCCCACCCCGCCGGCCCCGCCGCAGCCTCCCTCTCCCGCGCGCCCCGCCCCTCTCAAGCCGGGGGAGGGGGCCTACCTGGCCAGGTGCGCGAGGTCTCAGGACAAGGGCAGCAGGAGCCGACCGCCGCCCAGCGGCCTCGCGGTCCGGTCGGTCCGGCAGCCACTCCCTGCCGCGGCCCGCCCGCCGCGCGGCCTGATTCACGCGCCCGCCCCCGCCCCGCCCGCCGCTCCCGCCGCCGGCCTGCCCGGGCAGCACCTGGGGGCGGGGCGGCCCCACCCGCGCCGCGCCCGCATTCCTCCGCCCGCCCGCCACCGCCCCGCCGCCCCCCGGACCCTGGCTGCGCCCCGGCTCCTGCCGAGCCCCGCAGCGGCCCGGCGCCCCCGGAGGCCGCCAGGGCGGGGTGTACCCGGGCGCCCATCTGTTCGCCAAAGCCTCGATGTCCCTATGCCTGACCCTTGACCCTCGCCCCGGAAGGTGACTTGGAAGTTCCGGCTCCGTCGCTAGGAAACGGGCCAGCCAGACGCGAGGGGCGGGGCTCCTGGTGTCGCTCCGGAGTGTGCGGAGCCAGGTGAGGCAGGTGAGGCCGCCGGGGCCGGCGCGGAGCCCGCGGCGGGGCCGGGCCTGGGGCCTCTGTGCGCACAGGGGACCCCATCACCACGCCGGGACCCCCCCACTGCGGCTTCCGCACAGAGCACCCTCCCTCCCCGCACATGCGGGTGCCCTCAAGGAATCCTGCTCGCACAGATCCCGCACCGACGCCCGCACGTATAGTAGAACCACGCGCACAAGGGACCCTCCCACACGGATGGACCCCACGCCCACGCCAGTCTCCCCACGCTGAACCCCCTCCACGTACGCGGGACCCCACAGGCACACTCACGCCTGCACGTGTACAAGATCCTGCAGGCACGGGGACCTCGGAACACATCCACCCCTACAAGGACAGGGGACTCAACAGGGACCCCTTAACACACGGACACACTCCCGCACCCATACGGAACCCTAATGCACTCCAAGTACCACACGTGCCCATCACGTAGGCACACCCCAACATCCACACACATAGACCTCACATGCATATGGGACTCCACACACAAATGGGGGACCCGACAGTCACTGGTCTCCTCACCCAGACCAACTGCAGGCACAGGCCCTGTACCGCAGAAGCCCGCAGAAGCCCGCGCTTCTACAGGACCCTCCGTGCTCGCTGAATGACCCCCACGCATCCGGCACCCTGCAAGCGCTGACCCCACACAAACAGGGGAGCCCCACGAACGAAAGGCTCCCTTCACGCATATATGGAGGCCCTCAGCCCCCAGGGTACCCCCAAACACTTCAGACCCCTGCTCAGAACGCCAGCTGCTATCAGACCCTCCCTTAGAGCCCCTCGCCCCAAACCCACAAGCCCGCTCCCTCTGCTGGCAATCACTTTCCTCCCCATCCCTCTCCCCACCAACTGTCTGCTTAGTTCCCTTCCCCAAACACTCAGCAACACTCCGCCAGTGTCGACGTGGTGGGACCAGGTGCGGGGGCAGACCAGTGCCCAGGCCACGGCCCTGCAGTGGGTTCACGGGGCAGGAGGGGAGGCTTCCCAGGGACATGAATTTGCGGATCAGCCCAGTGGGCCAGGGAGAGGGGTGTGGCTTCCAGGCCCTGGCAACACCTCCAAAGGCCAGGACACGGAGGACCGGGGTGCAGAGCAGCGTTCTGTGCCCTGGGTGGGTGGGGGCACGGGGAGGCACGGGGCTACAGCGTTGTGGGGCTGGGCTCCAGTTTGTGCAGTAGGACGGAGCTCGTCCGGCTGGCACCCAGCGGTCGGAGCAGGGAGATGGGTACCCAACCGTGCCCTGGGGGTGGCGGCCAGGGCCTGGGACCAGAGGATGGGTGAGCTGAGGTGGAGGGGCCGGTAGGTGAGGGTGAGGGGAACAGGCTGTGGCCACATCCCATGCCAAGCCTTCCCACTCGAGCTGCTGGGCATGTACGCCAATGACCAGGGGCAGACAGGGCCAGGTTCGGTGCCTGAGATCCTGTTCCTTTTGGCACCAGCTGACTGTCCATCAGGCCCAAGGCAGGGGGCAGCCTCTCCGGCCACACCCTCCCTGACCTTCCTTACCCTCCCTCCAGGAGAATGAGCGGTAAGAAGGGGGTCCCCAAAGCACCCTCAGCGAAGTGGCAGGCATCCCTCCGCAAAGCCAAGCCCAGAGCTGCTGCTGGTGAGTGAGTGCGCCCTCCAGCCCTCAGGGCACCCCCATTCCAACACTAACCTGTGAAACCCTCTATGCAGCTGCCCGGGACACCCCCTCTGAGAAGACCCTCACCTCCTCTGAGTTGGACTTGGGTATGGCAGACTGAGGACTCAGAGCTCAGATGTCCACTCCAGACCCCATCCCCGAGTCTTGTACCCCTGGGGCTGGGGCTGCGGCCCAGGGGCAGTGTTCAGAGAAGCACAGCTTTAGAGCACATGGAGATGGAAAGCAGGGTCTGAAATAAAGCGGGGCTTAAATCCACGCTGGGGATTCTCAGGCTAGGGATGTGGTCCACTCTGACCCTTCGCTCCACCTGGGCATCCCGTGCTTTTCCCTGCCTGCCCCTCTCTCTCAGGCTATGTTCTCCAGAGCTACTTCCAGGCCAAATGGTGACAGCTTGTCCTTGGCTCAGTCCTGCCATGGGTCAGGAAGGGCACCTCTTGCCATGCCCACCCCTTGTCATTCCCCTTTGAGTCCCATTTCTTCTCTGTCACATCACTCATTGGAGTTCTCCGCTAAGCTGCCTTCCGGGCTGTGGCTCCGGGCCCCCCGCAGCACCTAGGCTGCACTGGGGTCTGTGCTTGCTAAGAGAACACCCCACCCTGTTCCTCAGTGGCAGCCCCTCTGCTTGGAGTGGACAGCTCAAGCCCCTGGACCCCAGAGAGCACCTAGGCCACAGGACCTGGTGCAGGGGGGGGCTGCTCTTCAGGCCAAGCCAGAGTTAGACCCCAGTTCCCCAAAATAGCCCCAGCGCGTCTGATGCAGTAGTCCTCCTGGAATGAGGACGCTGGCACAGGCGCCGCGTGCCGCTTCCGCCTCCAGCTCTGGGACAGGCTACAGGAAACAGGAGGCAGGGCAGGTGCGCCAGGGAGCCGTGCTGGGGGCTCGCTCCTCATCCTGCTGCCTGCTGCCTGCTGCCTGTCCGCCCCGAACGCTGCCCTGAGCAACTCCCGCCACTGCCTGCCCCGGCCCGCCTGGCCAGGACGCCTGGGGCCTCTGTGGGAGCAGCCCTGCCTGGGCACTCTCTACCTGCCAGGCACTGGCTTGAGAGGACGTGTGGTCGTGGTCGCGTGGTCTTTGCAGTGCCCTCTGCAGTGAGCACCAGCCTCATTTTGCAAATGTGAAAATGGACCCACAGGTGTCCCGTGTCCAGCCTGGCCTCAGTACACAGGCCGCTGCGCTCCTGGCCTCCTGGCCCTCTGCAGGTGCCTGGAGGTTGCTCTCCTGGTCACCACCCCCCAGACTGTCAGGCCCGCCCCCACCCCATGTCCCCAGGCCTTACCTGGCCTTGGGTCTGCAGCACCTCAAGGCCCTCACTCCGGAGTCGCTCCAGGGCAGTGGCCAGCTCCAGCCCCTCCACGCGCACCCAGGCCTGCTCCTCCTGCAGCTGCTGCAGCCACAGCTGCTCCTCCTGCCACAGCTGCTCCCGCCACAGCTGCTCCTCCTGCCACAGCTGCATCTGCAGCTGGATCTGCCGCCGCCGGTCCTCTAGCAGCAGCTGCTCCTGGGTCAGGCACAGCTGGACCTCATGGAGCCTCAGCAGCTCGGGGCCCAAGCTTGGCATGAGGCCCCCCGGCCCGCTGCCTTCCATGTCCGCAGTGGGGACTAGCGCCAGCTCAGACCCCAGGGAAGTGGCCTGTACCGGCCTCTCTGCTGCCTGTGGCTGCTCTGGCCTGGCCACCCTGGGGTGTCCCTGGGGAGCTGGCTGGCCGCTGGTCACGTGCCCTTTGGGGGCCACCCCCACCTCATCCCGAGGGCCCCCTGCGTCCAGGGGCGGGGGCTCGGCCTTGGCCTCGGGGCCCTTCTGCCCTGAGGCCCGCTGCACCCTGCCCGCCCTCCTGGCTCGGGGTTTTCGAGCTCGACTCCGTTTCCCAGACATGGCCCCGGTCGGCTCCCCGGGGGCCCTGGCTCATCGGTGGCCTGGCCTCCACCGGACAGGCCTCGCGGGCGTCTCCAGAGGCCACAGGGGGCCCTCTGCTGTGGCGGCCCCTCGAGCCCGCCCTGCCCCGTGGCCGGTGCCGACTGCGCCCTGGCTCTGCCTGTGGGCCTCACGGGCCCCACTCGGCGGGCTGGGCTGCGCCGCGGCGTTTATAGGGACTCGCCGTGCGGTGGCTCGCCCTGCACCACGGCTGACTAACGTGCTGACACAGGGCACAGGGCTCTCCGGGCCGCGGGCCTCGCCGGCCACACTGGGAGGGAGACTGAGAGAAACCGGGGGCGGCGAGTCGGCAGGCGGGCCGCCGGCTGTGTGCTGTGCCGGCGAGTCCCAGCCTGCCCTGGGCGGCACCGGTGCCCCCCGCCTGTCCCACCCCTGGTCTCTGGAGCCCAGACTCCAGCCCACAGGGCTGGGAGCGACAGCCCCAGCCACACTGACCATTCTGACAGGACCCTCGTGGCCACAGACAACCCCCACCCAAGTGCCTGACCAGCCCCCCAGCCAGCAAGCTTAGAGGACCCCCCCCAGGGCCCCAGCTTGGCTGGGGCGCTCTGTGAAGGTGACAGACTGCTGGCCAGCATGGGGGACTCTCCTGGGGGTGGGCTGCCCTACGGGCTGGCGGGAGAGACAGGGCCTCGAAAGGCTCCGTCTTGTGGACCGCAATGGGGCAGCAAGGCCAGCCTGCCCAGGGGTGCCCAGAGGCTCTGGAGGGTGTCCTGGTAGGGGGTCCACTGCCCTGCCCACGAAAATGGAGGCCTGAGAAGCCCCACCAGCCAGCCTTTGGAGGGGGTGGTGTGGGGGGGTGGTACGCAGGGCCAGCCTGAGTGTTGGCGTCTTGGGCTTCCTGTTGAGGGAGGCGTCAGAGGCCTGCACCCCGGCGTTTCCCCGCCTGGGGCCGCTTACTCACCCCCACGCCCGCCTGTGCCAGCCAGCTCTGCCACACTGGCTGCACCGGTTCACCCGGCCCAGCCCTGCCAGGGGAGCCCCTCCTGCTCAGCCTTTGCCCTGGAGGCTTCAGGAAAGGTAGCCAGCTGCCATGCCTGGGGAGCACGGTGGACCTGTGGGAGCGCAGAAGGGCCTCTAGAGAAAAGCGGCACCAGCGGCGGGCAGTCTGAGGGTGGGGAAGGTGGGCAGCAGGTGCCCACCACACCTGGGCTCACCAAGGCCTGGGGATTCAGGGCCCAGTAGAAACGCGTTCTGCCGGGGGTGCCCCCTGCGGCAGTGCGCGCCCAGTGTGCTGTGGACACGCCTGGCCGCCTGGCCGCTCCTCCAGGCTGTCCTGCGGGCGGGTCCCTCCCAGCCAGGATGCTGCTGCCTTCCGGGAGGGGCGGATCCCCACGCCAACGGCCCTGCCCCCACACCTGCCCTCCAGGGAAGCCGGGAGAGAACGGCCAGGCGCAGAGGAAGACCGGCCAGCAGGCGAAGGCGCCCGCGCTGCCCGCGTGCCTAGAGGGTCCCACAGGTGAGAGCCTGCGCCGCTGCGGTCCGCGCGGCGGGCTCGCGGGGCGGGTCCGTGGGGCGCGCGGAGCGGCCGGCGCCTCCCGGAGCGCGTGGGGGAGCCCGGGCCGTCCCCGCTTCAGCCTCGAGCTTTCCCGGTGCGGGCTCGGCGGGGGCGGGAGCCCTTTCCCCTCGCACCTCCTGCCGGGAGTGGCCGTAGGAAGCCGCCTGGTTGTCGGCTCTGCGTGCTGTCGCCCTCCAGTGGCCAGAGCCAACCTCCTCCGGGCAGGCCATCCTGACCCCCGCAGCGGCCCCGCCCCTGCTCCGTGCCGGGCCTCTGCCTTCTCCACTAGCTTCCACTGCGGCCTTTCGCGCTGGCCTCCAGAGCTGTTCTTTACCCGAACCTTCTTCCTGTGCCCCAGACCCAGACTCAGCGCCAGCCAGCCGTCTCCTGGGGGTCCTCAAACTCCACGGCGCATCCAAACGCAAACCTGCCATCCCCTGTCCTCCAGTGCCCGGTTTCCCTGACTGCACCCAGTGACCTTGAGTCCAAGCCCCACCCCGCAGGGGGCCGGGGTTCTTGGGTTCTCCACCCGCCTGCGCCCCGTCTGCCCGGGTGCCCCGACTTCTCGCCGCCTGGCCCAGCCTGCTCTGAACCGACCCCCACCCCGGGCCCCTGCTGTTCACTCTGTTCTCCACGGGGCAGGCGGGCTCAAGTTCATGTGCAGGTCCGACGCTTCTGGCGTCATCCTGACCCCCGGATAAACCCCCAGCACCGCCTGTCACCTCTGCCCCTCGAGGATAAGGAGCCCGACCTTGTCCCAAGGCGGTCTGTGACATTCTGATGGTTGGTTCTGCACAGGCTCAGGGGCTGATGTCGTGCCCCACACAGTTCCAGCAGGAGTGGGGTCTGCAGGAAGGGTGTGCAGGAACCGGGGATCTGGGCTTGAAGGGGGAAGAAAGGAGAGGAAGCGCAGCACAGGCCGGGTCGGGCCCCGCGGAAGGGCTGTCAGACGTCCCCTGTCACCAGAGGCCAGCACCGCCGTGCTCTGCAGCTCCGTCGAGAGTCACGTCTCATTGCTCCTTGTATCCTGGTGTTGCTTCCTCAAGATCTGGACTCTGGAGAGAAGCCAAGCCTGCACTGAGGTGGCACTCTGATTGTCAGGGAACGAAGGGCAGGCGTCCCCCCTTCTCGTTCTGGTTTCTGTTGTGGGGCGCGGGCTCCCACCAAGTTCTCCAGAATGGCTGCTGGCCTCGCGAGGCAGGAGCCCGAGCCTTCGGTGGGCCGGCGGGCCCTTCCCTGAGGCCAGCCACTGTGTGGGATGCGCAGTGACCCAGGTGGCCCGGCCGCATTGTGTCTTTCCACTGCGAGGGGTCAGAGGAAGCTGGCGCGAGGACGGGCAGTTCTGAACAAAGCTGGGCCTGAGCGGCCGACCCGGGGAAGCCCCGGGTCAGCAGCCGGAGTAGGCAGTGTCCCCTTCACAAGGGAGGCGTCAGGACTGTTCTGCTCGGGGAGCGCGTGGCCTGCACCGCAGGCCAACGCAGAGCCCTCCGGCCCTGGGGACGCCTGGTCAGCTCAGCTCGGACAGCTGTTTGCACACTCTGGGCCAGTTCCAAGAAGTCCACCCAGAGAGCACCTCCCCAGCCCCCTGGCCACTGCCCGCTTCTGACAGTCCGTCCATGTCACCAGCCGGAGCGTTTTCGGGCAGGAAGGTCTAGGGCGGCCTTGAGAAGAGGGGCTCATGTGTCAGCACCGTCCCTGCCACCACAGCCACTCTGTTCATGGGCCTTTGCACGAGGCAGGGAGGCCGAGGAAGGAGGCTGGCCGGCGTCCACGGGACCGTCGTGATGTCCGCCTGGGCGTCTGACGCCTCCTCTGCAGTGGACTCTCTCTGGGGCTGTCACCAGGAGACACTAGAGGACAAAGCGATGGCAGGTTTGCGTTTGGATGTGCTGTGCAGTTTGAGGACACCCAGGACAGGGCTGGGTGGCAGCTGAGTGTGGGTTGTGGGCATGTCAGGGCACCGTTTCCACGTACGCACCTGAGTGCCGGGGAAGTGACCGCCAGGCGGTGCTGCAGAGTGAGCGGCCCGGTGGGCGGACGGGGTCCTTTGGGCAGCTGGGCCACACGGTCCTTCGCGAAGGTCCCGGGCTCCACTCCACGGCAGCTGCCAGCCTGAGCCATCGCCGTGGCTCACCAGCGCCTCACTTCCGGTCGGCACCACATTCAAGGACCAGAACGTGGCCAAGCCAGTCGCCCGGCTGCATCTTCCGGGGTCTGGTTCCCGGCACCCGGCCCCGTGCCTGGCAGAGCGCTGTGGGGACAGGCCTCAGCGCGGGGCGCAGGTGAGCAGCTGTCGGACGTCTAAAGAGCAAGATGGGAACGCACAGGCATCCCAGGTCGTTGCAGACACGGCCATCTCCCGGGGGATGGGGAGACAGGCCCCGGGGCTGCTGGGAGGGGCGGGCATCTGAGGGGAGCTCGCTGCTCCTGTCTCGGCAGCTCGGCACAGGGCCCCAAGAGCTGGGACTTCGCCCGGTGGCCTCTGAGAGGGCACCGAGGGGCCTGACCTTGGGGCACAGGGGGGAGGTGGCCAGTGGGGCCAACTGCTCTTGGAACTAGCTTCTTGGACCGGGCGGTACCGATGGGGACAGGGCAGGTCTCTCCTCCCATTGGCAGGACTAATGGAGACAGATGGCAGGGAACTGGGGTTGTGCAGCGGGGGGGAGGGGCAAGCTGACGCCAGCACAGGGAGGCCGGGGAGCACCCCTGCTTACCCCAGGTAGCGATCCAGCCCTCAGAGAGGCGGGCCATCACAAGGCCACACTCTCTCTCACGCCTCCTGAGACCACGTTGGGCACTACAGCCGTGGCTCCGTTTCCCCAGAAAGCCTGAAGAAGGCCTAATTGACAGAGGTCAGCCCGGGAATTTTTAACAACTGCATTTCCAAAAGAAATTAATTTCAACTATAATGTTGTTGGTTTTTTTGCAGAGAAATATTCTAGGGTTATCAATAAAAAGCATAAACCATATTGGGCTAGAAATCACCAGAGAGTGGGCTAGATGTGACCTCTCAGGAGAAAACCACAATTATCATTCCTGGCTGTGAAAGGGTGACTTGTTGGTGTATGTTTACAGGATGATGACGGGTAGCAAAGAGTCAGGGCATTTATGTCCCATTGGTAAAGGAAGTTTTGTTTTGAAATGTCATCAAGGGGGTGGCGGGAGAAAAAAAAATGGCATGCCAGAGGTGTGATCCTTTGCAACTATTCAAAGTTGCTACGAAGAATTTTCAGGGTCGACTTTAAATGGGCGAGGAGGTGCACAGCTTTGCGTTTTTAAAGGCGATGCGCAGGTGAGCAGGTCGGAGGGTGGCTGCTGCAGACAGCTGGGTTGTCAGAACTTCTCTGGAGTCGCCAGCCCTGGAATTGTGATAGCTTGCCAAGTCATGTGTGTCACCAATGTGGCCGGGGAATCTGCCCTCCTGTGCCCGCTGGGGGCCGGGGCGGAGGCTCCCGTCACCGCCATGGTTGCTCGCTTTTCCCAAGGACTGAGTTTTTGAGATTCCGCCCAGTAGAGTTGCCAGATAAAATCCTGGACGCTCGTTTAAATTTGAATTTCAGATCAACAGTGAATCGTTTTTCAGTGTATGTCCCCAGAGTTGCGACCCATGTTTTCGTTAGCTGACTCTGGCAACCTCAAACCCACAGCCTTGCCAAGCGCCCCGCTGCACAGCTCGGCAAGTGTTGTGGGTTTTGCTAACGGAAGACCAGAGCCTCCCCCAGCAAAAAGGGCACTTCTCGCTTAATTGTGAAGCTCACTTTACTGTGGTGTCTGGAATGGAACCCACAATACTCCGAGGTTCCCCTGTACAGGTTTCGTCCCCTTGGGGCTGCCATCTCCCCAAAGCCGTGCTCAGCTGCCTCACCCATGGGGACAATGGCTTCTGGCCTGGGCGCTGGCTGCCGGGCGCTGCCCACCTGCCTGGGCTCGGACGGGCTGCTGTGGTCTTCTGAGCCGACGACTCCTCCTTCGCTTCGGGCGTCGGCAGTGCCTCCGCCGCAGGTGTCACTGCAGTCACTGGGAAGGCTGGGCTGGGCTGGGCCTCGAATCTTGGGCTCCTTTTTCCCCTTAGAATGCACAGACACTGACTCGCTGACTTCTGACAGTTCATGGCGCTGTGAGCCAGCGTGGGAGAGCTCAGTTTGACCCCCTTTTCACTCGGGGGCCGGAGTAACTGTTTTTTAGGTTCAACAGCCTAACTGGACGTGCCTGGTGCCTGTTGTTTCCTGGTGTATTTTTCATTCTTTCTGTCTTAAGATTCATTTCAGGAACTTTGTCTGCCTTTTAGCCCCGTGTGTCCCCCACCTGCGATCCCGCCCTCTAGATGTTGGTGACTCTTGTGTTTGTGGCCTTGACCGTTCTGTCTCCTCCTCTTCGGAATGCATTTCTGCTTGGCCCATCCGTTCTTACTGCCATCCTCCCCAGCCCGTCTTTCCTGCAGTGAGCTGTGCTTCCGGCCACGCTTGCTGCATGCGGCAGCTTCTGCCGGCCGCGGTCCACGGGATGCTGCCCCACTGTCCCACGTCGGAGGTTCTGTCCTTCCCCCCACGCCGCTGCGCGATCCGGCTTCTCTTTGGTCCCTCCTTTGGACTGGGTTTTGGTGTTTGTGGGGCTCTGCACGTCGGTGTGCCGTGTGCTTCCCCTGCCCCGCCTTCCCACGTCGGGCGTGGCTCCGGGAAGGCGCCCCTCGGCGCGGAGGCCCCCACTCTCCGTTACTGGAGCACATGTTCAGCGGTTTCTAACTCTGGGGACCGCGGGTTGCTCTGTCGTGGGCTGTCGGGAGCCCTGTGGGTGTAGCTGCAGGTCAGAGGAGGGGATGCTGAGGCCCAGAGGGGCCAAGGGCGGCAGGTGTGGCCGGTGTGGACCGTGTTCCAGGGCGCGGCGGCCCCGCCCACCTCCCCGGAAGCCGGGGCTGCGGAGGCTGCGGCTGCAGCAGGGGGCGGCTGTGCTGTGGAGCGTGCCTCGCAGGACCCTGGGCTCGTGGCGGGACCCCAGCTTCAGTTCAGTCGGCCAGCTCTGGATGCGGGTGCCCGGGTGCAGGGGGGCGGTCCTCCCGGCTCCAGCGGAGGGGTCTTGGGGGGCACACAGCCTTGTCTCTCTCTGCCTGGGGCCATTTCTCAGCCTTCCTCGGTTTCCTACCAATGTTTGCAGCCCGTCATCCCAAACTGGGGGCTCCAAGGGGTTGACAGGGTCGCAGCTGTGTCTGCGGTGGGGACGGTGGGACACTTCCTGCGGAGTCCCGGATCCCCTGCTCTTGGCCACTCGCGTCACGCTGCCTCGTTTGCTCCTGCTGTGGCTGTGCTCCGCCACGACGGGTTTTAGGACTGCGGCCCCCCACCGTCTTGGCAGCAGAGACGGGTGCTCCTGTGAGCATCTGATGCCTGCCGGTCTGAGGTGGAGTCGAGGCGGTGATGCAGGCGCTGGGGGGCGGATGCAGATGTAGACGAAGCTTTGCTGTTAGCCCTCACCTCCTGCTGTGTGGCCCAGTTCCTAACAGGCAGCCGACTTGCCCGGAGGTTGGGGACCGGAGGTTGGGGACCCCTGCTTTAGAACGTTTTGCCCTTTTGTCCTGTCGGGAGGGAGCCCCCTGGCCCACTGGCTCGTGCGCCGAGACCGTGCTGGTTGCATGGCGGCAGCTTGCAGGGGCACTGGGAGCCATGACCCCGTCCGCCTCCCAGGGTCGGCTGCAGAGGGCCAAGCAGCCACTGTCATCCAGTGCGCCTTGCGGCAGTTCCTGGCGAGGAAGGAGCTAGCGCGCCGTAGGCAGGAGCATCGAGAGTACCTGGAGCAGATGGAGACGCTTCAGAGGGAGGTGAGGCCGCGGGTCGGCCAGAGGGGGCCGGGCCGGGCCGGGCGGGAGCTCAGGACGGTGGGGGACAGTGCCCTGAGGGCGGCGTGGGTCGCAGGCCTTCCTGGCCCTGGTGCGCCGGGAGCGGGAGGCGGCGCGCAGGCGGCAGGAGGCGGAGGCGGAGGCGGAGCGGCGGCGCCAGGAGGAGCGGCGGCGGCGCGCGCGGCTGCTGGAGGCGGCTTTCGACGGCAACCTGGGCGAGATCGCGGCCGTGCTGCGCGAGGTCAGCGCGGGGCCGGCGGCCGGCGGGGCGGGCGCCAGCGCAGGACTCTGGTGACACGGTCCGGGCGCAGGTGGACGACCTGCTGACCGGAGAGGGCGTGGGCCACGACGAGGCAGGCGCAGTGCGGCGGCGGCAGCGGCGCGTGGCCCTGCTGGAGTGTGAGGACCCCCGCGGGAACACGCCGCTGTCCGAGGCGGCGGCGGGCGGGCAGCCCCAGGCCATCCAGCTGCTGGCGGAGCAGGGCGCCAGCCCCAACTGCAAGGTGCGCGGGGCGGGCTTGGCGGCTGGGGCCGGCGCCCGGGCGCGCAGGCCTGGCTCAGGGCGCCCCTGCTGCAGGGCGCCTTCGGCCGGACACCGCTGTACCGGGCTGCCTTTGGGGGCCACCTGGAGGCTGTGGAGGTGCTTCTGAAGCTCGGAGCTGATCCCCGGGTGTACGCGGACGACGGCAGCACCCCTGCGCAGGTGGGAGCACCTCCAAAGTGGTCTGAGCCATGCCACCCTGGGCCCTAACCCTGCAGGGCCCTTCCCCGCCCCCGCTGGAGTCCTTGTTTTGAACCTCAGGGTCGCCCTTGGTCAGGACCAGGTGCTGCCTGGGGAACTAGTGTACTCGTGCAGGCGGGGAAACTGAGCCACCTGGCCCCTGGCTCTCAGCACGTCTAGTTTCTCCAGTTCCATGCCCCTGGAACCGGCCTGGTCAGACGGGGTCTGTGGGAGCAGCCGTGAAGCCGCAGAGCGCAGTGCTGCTTCCTGACCCCCACGTGAACCTGACGGAAGCAGCGCCCCCCCATCCCTCTCGGTCATGTCCTCCCACCCCAGCTGTGATCCTCCGGGAGTCTGTTGGTGGCCCCGGTCCTCACCGGCAGTGCCAGGATCTTTGCCAGCTGAGGACCTGTGCCCAGGGCCCCGCCTCCACTCCACGCTGCCTCCCCAGGATACTGTCCTGGGGTCCCCCTTGTCTGCTCCCTGGGACCCTGGCTTCATCTCCGTGGTCGTCTGCATAGGCTGGAAGAGCAGCGGAGCCTTGGGCTTCTGCCACCCGCCCCTGCTTTCTCGGGGACAAATGAAAATGTGGATGCAGACCAGGAGGACAAAGGCCTGGCTGCTCCTCAGGAGGGAGCACGGAGAGGGGCCTCTGGGCTGGGGTGGGCCCAGCGGGACCTGGAGGGGTGGGGAAGCGTGTGTGCAAAGGCTGTCGAGAAGGACATTGCAACACAGCCGGGGGCCATGCGGAGGGACCCTGGGGAGAGCAGCACACCCGGGCAGGGAGGGGTGGCTGGAGGTGCCGGGAGCCCAAGTGCCAGGAAGGACAGTCTTCAGCCAGCAGCGCTGGAGCACGGGACATCCGCAGGCAAAGAAGAGAACTTGGACTTCACCTTACAAAAACCTGGCTCAACGTGGTCACAGGCTCAAGCGTCCAAAGTGCACCAAGACCTTCAGAAGAACACGGGAAAGGCGAAACCAGAGGGCGGAGCTTCCCGAGTCATTAGCTGCGTCCCCGGCAGAACTCAGGGACACCTGCAGATGGACAGAGCCCTGCGGCTCCCGACAAGGTGAAGCGCCGGGTCTGGCAGCCAGTGACATGCAAAGAAGCAGGAAAACATGACCGTATGGAGAAAAGTCAGCCAAACTGACAAGCCCAGAACTGCCCCAGGTGTTAGGATTCGCACATCAGCACTTTTTCACAGCGGTTCTAACTGCGTTCCAGATGCTCGAACGCTGAAGCTGAGACGGGGGCAATATTTGAAAAAGGCCCGAGTTGAAATTCTAGAGATGAAAACTGCAATGTTGGGGATGAAAAGACAAACACAAAAACTCCGAACATGATTGATGTCAGCTCCGGCAGCCGGACGTTACACGTCAGTGGGACTGGAGACTTCGCAATAAGAAACTCTCCACAATGGAAGCGGAGAAGGAGGGACCTCTGCACGTGGGAAGAGGAGCACCGAGCTCGGGGCCGTCTCAAGAAGCCTGGTCTGCACACGGGAGAGAGGAAAGAAGAGAAATGGGAAATTGTTTTGAAGAAACAATGACCTTAAAATTTCCAGATTTAATGAAAAAGATAAACCACATTCGCAAAAGCTCAATGAACCGCAAGCACAGGAAGGAAAATCACTCCGAGGCTCCTCGCGGTAAACTCCCCCAAAGCAGTGATAAGAGAACGCCCTGGAGGCAGCCAGAGGCAGGAGGACCAGTTATCCGCGGAGGGGGAGGGGCAAAGGTGCGGTTGAGGTAGGTTTCCTGTTGGCGACAGCACAGGTGAGGGACAGCAGGGCAGCCCCATGAACGCACTGAAGGGACAAACTCTGCCACCGCTGAATGCTACACTCTGCAAACATCTTCAAACTGAAGGCAAAATAAAGACCTTCACAGACATACGAAAGCAGAAGGACTTGATCACTAGCAGACTCAGACTAAAGAGACGTTAACGGAGGTCCCCCCAGGCAGAAGGGACAGCGCGCGGAAAGACAGACCCACGCAAAGAATGAGGAGCTCTAGGAAGGGTGGTGAAGCAGGCTGTGGAAGCCATTGTCTTATTGTTTGAATTTATTGAAGAAACAAGAATCGAGAATAACGGCTAAGTGTCATGGGGTTTTATAGCACGTGTAGATGTTCATACTGAAAACTGCACAAGTTATAGTGGCTCAACTGCGTGACTATCGTAAAGTCTGGGAGGGGGAACTGGAATAGATTAAGGTTCTCATACTTGACGTGGAGTGGTAATTGTGATCAGTTAGAGACCATACGCTCTACACCTAAAGCAACTACTACTGGATCGAGAGAGATAATAAAGGAGATAAAGTGGAACTCCAAAAGATCAACAACCCAAAGGGAGACCGGGAAAGAGGAACGGAAAAGAACATGGGACCGGCACAAAACGAACAGCCAGGGGCAGCTTCTGACTCCGCTCTATCAGCAATCTCATGAAACGCGCCTGGTCTACACACCCCAACCACAACGCGGAGCCTGTCATTTTAGATCTAAAAATGCGACTATATTCTGCCTATAAGAAACAAACTTTAAATATAAAGAGGCAAATAAGTGAGAATTAAAGAGATGGAAATACTGAGCACGAGAAAGCTGAAATGATTCTACTCATATCAGAAAAAGTAGATTTTAAAACATCATTCGTCTACTCATTTTGTCCATTACCAGGGACAAAAGAAGCATTTCATAACGATGGAGGGATTAATTCCTCACAAGGACATAAGAACCGTGAATGTTCATGCAGCTGGTAACAGCCTCAAAGCACAGGAAGCGAGAGCTGAGGACCGTAGCAGAGGGACACCTGCAGCCACACCCCTATTCCTGCAGCCATGACCAGGAAGAATGAAATAACTTATCAGCCACCATCCGTCATCCCGTTATCATCCATCATTGTTTTCATTAATTCATCCATTCAGTCCAGTCTTTTTCCCTGGAGTTGGTTTACTCTGTCAGTTCATTCTCTCGTTAACTCGAATCATTTGTTCATAAACTTATCAGTCTATTCACTCATTATTACATCCATTTTACCCTTATCACCACCTTAAATTATCCCTCACTTACTTATCTACCATTAATTCAAACATCTGCCCATCCATTTATGCATACACATACACTATTTACTGGACAGAAAGTTCTGAGGCACTAGGGCCCACGTGCACTCCACGGCCGTGTTCCCCGGCCCCACATGGGTTGGCTCTCGCAGGGAAGGGAGGCTCAGCAGTTCATCTCATCCAGCTGTTCAGCCAACCACCTACTTACATAATTATCCATCCATTAAATCCCTTCAGCTGTTTTTTCACGTATCCATTGTTTCATTCATTCATTCAATTAATCCAATGTTCATTCATCATTTAAGCCATTAACTAATTCATCTACTCATCATTCGTCTACTCATTAGCTTGTTCATAAATTTATTCATTACGTTCTTTTATTTCACGTTCACTCATCTAGCTTTCCACTTATTCCTGTTCTGCTTACAAACTGACCTTTGAGAAATTCTTAAACTTATTTGAATCTCAGTTTCCGTATGTTCATAAATGGGCCTTTTGGCGATTAATGAGATAATGAATGAAATTCCTTAGCACAATTCCTGACACACAGCTGTGCTCAACAGGTGACAGCCCTTATTATTCGAAGTACTTGCAACTTAACTTTAAGTTACTAATTCCTTGGCTCGCTCACTTGCCTGTTCTCACTTTCACGCAGTTATCTAATTCACTCATTCATTCCTGCTCTCATTATCTGTCATCCGTTCATTTATCCACTCCTTGATATTACACATTTTGAACTTTCTTTTGTAAAACACAAACCACTCACCTAACCCTGCAAATTGAAGTTGTGTGGCTTGGCAAGCTGCCCACCAGGGAACAGTCCTGGGGTCAGCACTGGAGCCCAGGACCAGAATGGTGCCAGCCCCGCCTCTGGAACTCTGCCGTCCAGGTCCTTTATCACTTCTGAATGCCTGGGGTGGCACTTCGGAGAGGCGGGGTGGTGAGGGGCTGCTGGGGGGCTGGGTGAGGGGGGCCCCGGGGCTGTCCTGCAGAGTGAGGAAGGGAGCTGCGGGGCTTGTGGAGGGAGGAGAGGTACATGGAGGGATGGAGGCCCAGTCTGGCCTTGGCAGGGTGACCGAGAGGACCCGAGGGCATCTGCTTTTGGGGGTCTGTGAGAGCCCCATTTCTACAAGCCGCTGCCCTTCTTTAAACCGGGAGAGAGGAGCCCGTCCTCCCCAAGCTCCACACAACTTGGCTCCTGACCTCCTGTCACTAGGTGGCCTCGCTGGACGCTGTGGCCAGCGTGCTGCAGTCGTGGGACCTGAGCCTCACTGAGGCCATGCTTCGTAACATGGAGGCCGAGCGGCAGCGCCGGGCCCAGGAGGCCGAGCGTAACAAGGAGGCAGAGGCCAAGCGGTGCGCCCGCGGGCGGGAGGAGGGGTGGCTGGCAAGGACGCCCTGTGACTCGGTGCTCCCTCCCACCCCAGCGTGAATCTCAAGGTGCAGCAGCTGGCTAAGGAACAGCAGCAGTGTCACAAAGAGGTGAACAGCCACCTGGGAGAAGCAGCTGATGGGGAGGAGGGAGCACTGGGTGGGGAGACCCAGGCGTCGAGCCTGACCCGGGCTGGCGGCCCCCCGGCCCTCCTGTGCAGCTGCAGCAGGCCTACTGTGAGCTCAGCCGGAGGGTCACCGAACACGACAAGTGTGAGCAGAGACACATGGGCAAGACCGAGCTCACGCTGCAGGTGGGGTTTCCCCCACCCAGCCCTGGGTTCCTGGCGCGTGCCTTCCCTTCCTGAACAAGGGTATCCTCTCCGGCAGTGACCTCCTGGGGTGGGGGTCCGCCAACCCCTCCGTGGGTGTCTGGCCCTCCGGGTGTGGAGGGGGTACAGTCTTGCTCTGAGTGGAGTGTGGACCCTTCCCCCAGGCCATCAAAGACGCAGAGGCCCAAGTGGACAGGCTACGGCAGGAGGCCCAGAAGGCCGAGGAGTCGCTGGCCATGGCCAGGCTGGAGCTGCGGGAGCAGACTCAGGAGGGTGGGCAGGGCTCGGGCTGGGGGCGGGGAGGGGGGGCGGGGGGGCTGGAGCTGGCCAGGCGGGCACTGGGTCCTCTGGTCGGCCCCACCCTGATGTCCCCACAGGCGAGGAAGAGGCGCCCGGGCTGAAGTGCCAGGTCACTGAGCTGCACGACGTGCTAATGAAGGACGTGGGGGACCGCATCCGCGCCGATGGCCGGTCAGTGGTCCGAGACGGGCGAGGGGCCAACAGAGGTTTTGGGCAATGTCAGTGACCTGGTGGCCACTCCTAGGTGGCCTCTTGTCATCGACCCTTCGGGCCAGGCGGCCACCTTCTTGCGCTACCAGGACACCAACTACGTGGACACGGTGAACCCGGACCACCTGCGGCTGGAGAGGATTCGGTTGGCGCTGCTGGGGGCCCTTAGGTGAGGAGGCGCAAGAGGCCCGCCCTGCCCCGCCCCTCACCGCGCCCCGCCCCTCACCGCGCCCCGCCCCTCAGGTACGGGAAGCCGCTGGTGTTCGACCTGCGCGAGGTGGACATGTTTCCCGTGGTGCAGCGGCAGCTGGAGGCGGTGCAGCCAGGCCTGGCGGAGGAGCTGCTGAGCCGCCGGCTGCTGGACGGGGACAGGTACCAGTCGCTGCTGCGGCCCAACGACGGGCCCGAGTACGGCCCCACCCAGTTCCAGGAGGCGCGCCTGGGGCAATTCCGCCTCTTCTTCGTCACCAAGGTTCAGTGGCCCCCCGCCGAGCAGCTGCGGATCCTACTCCCAGTGCGGGTACAGCTGCCTCGCGGAGGCCTTTAAAGACCCGCCTCAATAAAGCAAAGTGCGCCGCGGGGCGCTGGGCCTAGCACCGTGCCGCGTCCCTGCCGTGTGTGCGCGCCCTGCAGGGCGGCGGGGGCGGGGACTGTGTACCTCCGCGGCCAGGGGAACCCCAGCTGGAGGGCAGTTTTGGGAACTTGGGGTGGTCCCCGCCCCGGAGGGGCAGGAGGGGGCGGTGCCTGTGTGCGCGTGGGAGGATATACAGACGGACGGAAGGTAAAACGTAGTCAATTTTATTCTCCTTAAACCACAAAATAGAGTCTTTGGTTGTACAAACATCACTAGTTACAGTCTTGCCAAGGGGTCCCGGCTGGGGAGGGGGCAGTTAGTCAGCGACCAGAACTCCTGAGGGATCTCTTTAAAATACTAACACCCAGGTTAAAAGACTGGGGGCGAGGGTGGTGTCGGGGCTGGCAGGGCCCCGCCCCCAGTCGGGGGAGGCACCGACCCTCTAGGAGGGCACGGGGCCCAGGCCACGACGCCCTGGCCGCATTGGGCGGCGGCTGCTGCACAGGGTCACCTCCTCTGGGCCCATGGCGTCTGGCGATGGCCTGCCCAGAAGCACCATGGCTACCTCTCCATCTTCCTCCTGCAGGCCTGGCAGGCAGAGGCAGGAGAGAGAGAGAGGTAATGGGGGCCCCAGGCACCCCAGGCGCAATCCCCTGGTCTGGCCGGGGTAACTCACCGGGGCTAGGAGGTGGTTCCGAGGACCTCGGCTCCTCAGCAAAGTCCGGGGACTGTCACGGGGAGAAGAGCTAGGTCAGGGCCCCGCCCCAGACTGCTGAGACCACCCACGTGAGCCTGGGTGGGGAGGCCCCATGCCCGAGGAACGGCGCTGGCCCCAGAAAGACAAGGCAGGAGGCTGGGGAGACAGCGGGGGGGGGGGGACAGGCAGGGAGATAGGCGCAGCCGGGCGGGGCGGCCCGGCCCACACAGGCCGGGAGGGCCCGGTACCTGCATGTCATAGACAGGCCGGGAAGAAGGGAGGGCTGCGAACACCCTGTAGTCGAACCTCCTCCCAGACAAGGCCTTGAGAGGACAGCGTGAGGGGAGAGAGGCGAGAGCTGAGGAGAAGAGTGGGGGGTGCAGTCTGGACCCCGCCCCGCCCCGCAGGGAGGGGCGCGGGGAAAGGCCACAGCTGGTCCTCACCAGGCGTCCGGGGGAGGTGCTGGTCTGGGGGCCGATGTCTGGGGGGACGAGAAGTGGACATTGAGAGAAGTCTCCGCTGCAGGCTGAGCCCCCCACTCCCTGCCTGCCCTCCGCCACACACGGACCTTCCAAAGGGGTGGGTGACGGGGTGGGCGCCGGCGAAGGGGCCTCCGCCAGCCGCTCCAGAGGCCCACGCTTGCTCCGGCCCTCCTGGGACTTGCTGAGGACCATCTGGGCGCGGAGGGCGTCCTGCTCCAGAGACTTCATCCTGCAAAGGCGCGGCAGGTGGGGCTGGGGGAGACGGCAGGAGCAGGGGGCGGGGCGCCAGTGGCTGGTGGGCGGGCGCGAGGGCCTTACCTGGCTGCCCTCCACAGCGCCCGTTTCTCCGCCTCCAGGGCACGGCGCTCGGCAGGGGACAGGGCTCGCTCCGGCACAGGCACAGGCAGCTCGGGGCTCTGCACGCGCAGCCGCTCCTGATGGCGCCGCTCGGCTTTAGCGGTCCGGACCGGCGCGCTGTTTCCCAGGGGCGGAGGCGACGCGGGGCCTAGCCTGGGCCAGGGGATAGGACAGGAGGGCCAGTCGGGCGGGGCGCCAGCGGGAGGGGCGTGCCTGGGAGACCAGGTGCCGACCCCTGACCCGCCTCACCCCATGGCAGGGCTCGGGCCGGCCCAGGGCGGCTCTTCCTCTCGCTCCTCGTTTTCAGGCGCCTCCCCGTCCAGGGCGAGCCCGGCGTCCGCAGCCTCCCGCAGCATTTGCGCCCTCTTCTGTTGCAGCTTTCGGGCTGGGAGGGGGGGTGGGACGGGGCACAGGTCAGGCCGAGAGCCCGGCCTCTCCCTGCCCACCGTCCACCTACCTGTCTGCCTGCCTGCTCACCTTCCTCTTCCTGCATCTTTCGTAGGTCATCAGCACCCACCAGTGATACGCGTTTGGGGGGGCCCTCGGCCTGGGGTACCCGCACCTCCAACTCAAAGTACTTCTGCCGCTCACGGAAGGACAGCTGCTCTGGGGACGCGGTGGGCCCGGGCGTGGGAGGCTGCAGGCAGCGAGATCTGAGACCTGGTGGGGCCCCCTCCTCCCGCACCAGGCCCTCTCCCAAGGGGCACACCCTGCGGGTGCATGCAGCAGGGGAATGGCAGCCACCACGCACCTGGGCAGTTGTGTCCTGAGGCGGGTGGAGGCCGGGCACAGCAGCAAAGGTCCTGTAGGCCCACTTCACATCGGAGGGCAGCTCATCAGGGGAGGGCGGGGAGCGGGGCTGGGGGACAGGGCTCTCCTGAGTGGTGCTAGGACAGCTGCAGGGCTGCAGCCACCACCCGCCCCACAGCTGTTCCCGCCCACCACCTCCACCCCCCATACCCTGCGGGCCAGGGCACTCACAGAGCAGGGGTCGTCTCTGCCCCTGGGGGCCGGGGAGCCCCTTGGCCAGGCCTGAGCCAGTGGCTGGATCACCCCGGGTTTTGTCTGCAAAGGGCAGGAGCCAGGGCCAAGGGAAGGGATCAGGGGTTCAGGCCAAGGGTGGGGGCGATGGTGGGGAAAGACAGAGAAAGAGATGGAACCAAGGTGGGCGGCAGAGTGGGTGCCCAGAATGAGGGGCCGGCACTCAGAAGGGAGAGGCCAGGAGGAGGCTCCGCATGGGCACTGGGAGCGTCCACCCCCACCCTTGGGGGGCTGGGGGAGGGGCTTGCAGACAAGAGGACTGGCGGGGTGAGGCAGCCAGGTGCCAGGGGAAGAGGCACTGCCCACCCAGCCTGCTCAGGCCACGGGAGCCACAGGGAGCTCCCACCTCTACTGCCACTTACCCCCAGGCTGTCCCCTTAGAGTGAGGAGTGGCACCTGAGAGAAAGCACTGCACACAAGCACCCCTCCGCACTCACTGTCCTGTACCCCCGCCTGGTGGGCACTCACCTGTTGGTAGCCCGGGGAGCAAGGGGCCTCAGCCATCTTTCCTCCAGCTGTGCTGGCCGGTATCTGGGGAGCCAGGTGGTGGGTGGCTGAGAGCTGGGCGGGGCTGGGGCCCAACGAGGGGGAGTTGGGGGTGGGGTGCTTGCCTTGGTGGCACAGACTGGTCCTTAGCTCCCTGACCTAACTGCAGCCCGAGGGTCATCCCCAGATGGGCCCGGACGGACTACTGCTTGGCCAGCACCAAGGGGTTCTTCCCAGAATGCTGTGGCCTGGCATCCAGCAGGCTCTCTCCTCCCCAACGCACGGGGGCACAAGAGGGAGGACTGGAGTGTGTGGCCCCTGGCCCTGTCCCCGCATCTGTCTGTGGCAGTGGGCAGTCTGGAGCTCCACGGGAGAGGGGACAGACAACCAAGATGAAACTGGACAGAGTAGAGAGTGTGAGGAGGACAGAACAGTGGGGGGGGGGTGGGCTCCTAGAGCCCCAGGCTGAGGCCCAGTGCACTTTCCTGTCGCCTACCCCTCCCCACAAGACTCAAAGGGGTACAGCCAGGGAGGACCCTCTGTCCCCCCAGCCGCCCCATAGCAGTGCTCCTTTTGGTGAGAGGACAGCCCCTCACCCCACCTGGGGGCTTCCTGCTCAGACCACAGCTCCTGGAAGGCTCCCTTGGCCCCTCACCACCTCCCTGCCCTGGCCAGGCCCTCACCCGGCACAGCACCCTGCTCAGAAGTGGCAGCACCTCCTGGCGCCCCACCGCCCACCACTCACGCTCCTGCGGTCTCGCTGTGGCGGCCTGCGGAGTTCAGCCTCTGGGAGGTTATTTATACCTCTTCAGGGAGGGCCGAGGACTGTGTCCGTCCCCGCCCAGCTGTCAGCACTGGGCTTCTGCCCCCACCCCTCGTCTCCGTGGCTCCTCGCAGCTGCTCTAGGCTTGTGCACCATCCCACAAGGATGCCGAGCACTCTGGTGGCCTCCAGGTACCTCTGCCACCCCTTGCTTCTGGGACCCCCTCACCCAGCCTGCTCCGTGAGTCCAAGGTCAAGAGATGGGAGGGGGCCAGGGCCAGGGGCCTTCTCGAGAAGCAGCCCCACCTGCCTTACGGCTTGGGTCAAGGATCAAGGGGACAAGACCCGTGCCAGGTGGCGGGGAGGAGCCCCAGTTTGGGCCCCTGGCCTGTCTGTCCCCCAGGCCAGGCTCGGCCTCCTCCAGTGCCCTTACCCCGGTGAGGGCCCTCCATGGCAGTCTCAGCCCTCACCCTGGGGGCAGGACCCCTGCGTGCCCACCCAGCAGCTCTGTCCTGTGGGGGCTCAGGTGAACGGAGGGACTCACCGCGGCCTCCGGGCCCCACGATGCGGTCTGTGCCGGCAGCTCCTTCTCCTGTGAGCAGAACAGACAGCGGTCAGCGACCCACGGCCTCAGGCTCCCTGGCCCTGGGGGGCTGCCGGCCCCGTTGCTTCTGACCTTGCCAGGGCCCTCGGGGCTCAGCTCCCGGTCAATGGAGGAGATGCTTTCCAGGCTGTTTCGGCGGCCGATGCCTGCCGCAAAGGGGTTGGCAATGACGCCCGGGGACACCTGAGGAGGACAGCGAGCTAAAGGCGGGGCCCTCAACTGGAGGCCCCACTCCCAGGCCCACTGGCCTAGGACCCGCCGGAAGCCGCAGGGCTGAGGTGCTGGGCCATGTTGCTGGGGCGGGGCGATCCCGCACTCACTTTGGAGCAAGGAGCAGACGAACCAAGCCCGGGGGCAGTGAGCCGCGAGGTGCCTGGTGACACAGGGTGCTGCCCACAGATCCGCAGGCCATCCCTGGAATGTGCAAGGCGGGCGAGCGCCCAGCAATGATCCTGAAGCAAAGGGCGACTGAGAGAGTCAGGCCAACGGGCTCTGAGCTGAAAGGCGCTCGGCCACTTAAGCTGAGAAGTGGCGGCCAAGTCAGGCCACCCCTGCAACTGGCATCCGGAGGGCAAGAGCCTGGGGCCTGGGGGTGGGGTCAGCGGTCTGGGGCCTGGCTGCCAGATGAGCTTTGGTCGTGAGCTCTGAGGGGCAACCTGGCTCACTTCCCACCCCACGAGGGACGAAAGGGGCCACTTGGCTGCAACCAAAGAAGAGGGGGTGGCAGGGTGACAGGCATGGAAGACCCTCAACACGAACGGGGCCCGTACTAACGAGGGTCGCCATCAGTGTGGGCTGAAACGCACCCCAGCTATGGCCATGGTTAGAAACCCCACGGGAATGATAACCAAAGGGCTGGGCAGAGACTCCAGCCACCCAGAAAGGAAGAGGCGACAGGGCATCCGGCAGGCAGAGAGACACTGTCACAACAGAAGCTGCCATTCATGGGGCCAATACAGTGATCAGAAACGACAGGTGCCAAACAAGGAACCATACCCCACAAAGACCATGGGAAACGTGGGAGCGTGACAGACACAGCTGCGGCGGAATAAATACACCTCCAAGACCCACACAGTGAGGAGGTTAAACGAGACTCAGGTGCCCTCCTCCTCAACGTCCAGGGCCACCAGGTGAAAGCCACAGCGCCTGAGAGGCAGGCCTCAGACTAGGGGGATGGGGCCCACAGAGGGCCCCGGCGGACAGGCCACCTGCTGGCTCACGTCAGAGGCCACCCAAGCACGAGGGGCTGGCCTACAGTGGACTGGACTGCTGGTCGAGCGGACGTGGCCGCAAGCCTCCAGTCACAGGGACAGTCGTGTGTACGTGCACACGCCTGCGTGCATGACACGACACACCCAGGGCCTCAACATCACTTCTCACCAAAAGGAACCAGTGCTCCTTGGGAAAGGTGACCCAGGACTGGTGGTAACTGTGAGACGAGCCAGCACATCCGCTGTGCCGGAGAGGAAGGTGCTCAAAGGCCGGTGGGGGCGGGGGGGGGTGGTGGTGTCATGTGGAGGGCCAGGCCACCTGGAAGCCCAATGGCAGCCAATGAAACCCAGAGCGACCGTGACAGAACGTCACCTGTGAGATAAGAGAGACCGGCGTGTGTGCACCAAGGGCGCATGGGCCACGCAGCACCTCGGAGGAGGGGAGGCTCTCTCAGAAAGCTTAGCGATGGGTGTGCAGGAGCGACGGGTGACAGCGCCACGTGGCACCCACCACGTGCTCAGGCGAGGCACCAATGGGGGCTGAGCTGGCGGGTGAAACTCTGATGAGGTATGGGCCATTCAGACATCCTCCAAGACCTCCCCACAGAACACTATTAATTCCACGGGGAAAGAGTCACTTTGCAGTGGGGAAACCTGGTGACACCAACGTGGAGACCGCAGGTAATGAGACAAACCGCTGCCCGGACGTCCTGGCAGGAGGCCCTGAGAAGACAGTGTTGCTTCTGTGATAATCCTGCCAAAAATGCATCCACAGGAACTTCAGCTGGGCCCGCGGCGAGGGGCACTCTGCACAGGGATGGCTGTGCTCACCACAACTGCAAGGTCAGAGTCGGGAGGAGGAGCCCCGAGCAGATGCTCGGTGTCCCGGGCGGCACCCTCTGCCACAAAGGTGACGCGCAGGGGGCCTGAGAGACGCTGTTTGTTTTTGCCCTTTTGCTCCAAGTCGAAAATTATTTTATGTATTTGGTTATGTTTCTCAAGGAGAAATTACAACAGGATAAACCAAGATTCATACGGATGATGCCTATGGGAGCGGAAGACAAAGGTCAGACACCTCAAAGTGCTGTTCAAGGCTGACGGACCGTGGGAAGGTGGGCACTGGTAAGAAAATGACTTTTTAGTCATCCCTAAAAACTGAAAACAATACACCTAAGTATACGTCACGTGGGCAGCACGACAATACAAAGAACTATTTCAAACGACTTGAAAACACAGGAGCCGAGTACGCAGCGCAGTCGGGCAAATAAATCGTAAGGACAAAGAAGTCTTAAACTGCTCTCTACGTCTTGTGATTAATAACATCGGTACTGAATTTTGAAATTATTTAGGAATCACGATAATAGCATTTAAAAACAATTTTCAGTGTGAGGAAGAGACACAAATAGAAAATCAAAGGTTAGTAAAAAACCCATAACCTTAAATAGAAATTGAAAATAACAGTACACTTCAGTTTTTTTTTTTCCCAAGAGGCTCCACTCCTCAGGCTCTATCTGCACAGAGGCCCAGGGGCCACCACCACCCGGGGGACGCGAGCACTCAGCCTGCTGGTCCTCTACGCGCTGGGCCCACCAGAAATGGCCGATTCCAGGGCTGTGACAGCAAACGTACAGACACTTGGTCACACTCGAGAACAAAGACACCGTGAACAACAGGCGTCACGCTGCGAGGACACAGGAGCCATGCTGCCCCATGCGGGGACAATGTGGGCACAGACACAATGGGACACACAGACCCACGTGGTCCTAACGACACTGAAACAAAAGCAGAAGACACCAGCCACCCTGGGAGGTCTCCGAGACACCGGCCTGCTATTTGGGAAATCGATAAACAAAAGAATCGAGCACTCGTGACGCCTTTCCTGTATGAAATCTTATTTCAGGATAAAAAAAAGTGGCTGGTTAAGAAACTCTCTTCCTTACAGACAGACCTGTAGGAAAATCAGAAGCAATAGGCATGTCAGGAGTGACTAGTCTCTCTCCTTAGGGCATGAGCCGCAGGCACATGGAGAAAGAAGGCTTTCCTGCTCCAAGTCCCACACTGGCTCCCCGACGAGGCCAGCCAGTGCGACCAGGAGGGACAGGTGGAGAAAAACGGAACAAGAAGGAGCATGACCGCAGGAGAGAAGCAGCAGGAGGACGGTCTCCACCTTGCTGTGGGCACACCACAGTCAGTCTGGACGGGCAGGGTGCCCGGATGTGCCCGGGAGCGCAGTCCCGACGGAGGGCGGGCGGGCGGGCCTGTCCTCCAGTAACCCTGTGCAGTGGCCTCAGCTCTCATCTGTCGTATGGACCAGGAGACTGGGCCCCAGAGCAGCTGAGCCCCGGCCTGTGGCCCCGCAGCAGGTGTGAAGCAGGATACACAGCTGTGGGTCAAGGCCACCTGCTGCTCGGAGTGTGGGGGGGAGACACGGCCAGCACACAGGTGACACCGAGACTTTGCAGTCTAAACGAAGCTAGGAGGACCACTGGCAGACCCCAATTCCCACAGGGGCCAGGCTGGTGGGCTGAGCTCAAGAATGGAGATGTCAGGGGTAGTGAGCACTAGCCCATGCCCTGGAGCGCCCAGCAGCACGACAGTCCCATGGGACGAAGCCCAGAGGTGCTGGACAGCGGGCAGTGGCAGGACGGGGCCTAGCATGTAAGGCCCGCTCATCTTCACAGCACTGCACCTGCTGGAGGGAGCCTATGGGCCAGACGGCCACCTCACTCAGCACAGGTGCCTAGGACCCCGACAACCCCTCTAGTAACAATGCGCACAGGTTATAAACAGAAGCAGCCCCCCTCAATTAAACACGTTATACCAGAAACCACAGCAAACACTGAATTATAGACGAAACAGCCCGTTAAAGTTGCACAAGGCCACCAGGGGCCTGCAGAGGGGACAGGGAGACCAGCAACACTGCTTAGGCCTCAAGGCTTCTGCTAGGACATGAAACACAATCACTGACCAGAATCAACCAGAAAGTAAGAGCAATCTCTGAGTGTGTGGGGGTCTCACTCACAAGGTGACACTTCCGATGTCAAAGCTAGTCCCGAATCCCAGCCAACTTTCCTTATGAAAATTCACAGGTTCATTTCAAAGAAAAAACACATTAAACAGACTGAAACTTTTCAGGAGAAAAAAATGGATGACCCAACCAACGAGGTATCAACACACACTGTAAAGTGAAAGGGCGTATGACAGAAATGAGTCACAGCTCAGCAGGACCACATCCGGCACAGCCGGGACACACCGACACCCGGGGGATGTGGATGGGACCCACAAGTTCCAGTGGGGAATGGCGACAACCAGCTCAGACTGCGGGGACGGCATACCCACGTGCTTGAAAAGCAAGCCCAGTGAGTCCCAGAGTCGTTTTTAAGGACTGCGTAAGGACTAGAAGGAAACAGGCCAGTGCTTTCGTCATCTCGTACTGGAGCAGGTTGTTTCAAGTGGAAACCCAAACAAAAATTCAAAATAAAAGCGTCAATATTTAACTCATAAAAAACTTACATTCCTGTAACCTCCAAAACGCCATTCTTAAGAGGCAAAAGTGACAAAAACATTTGTGCTCCACGTAACGAAAGACGGACACTTAGAACATAAAAGAGCAGCTGCAGCCACGTGACGGAGCAAACTCCCCGGAGGCGCAGAGGCCGGGGTGGGGGGCGGGGGGGGCACCACCTGCCAGGCCCAGGGCAGGTCTGCGGGGTGCGGCCTCCATCCCGGGAGCTGCCCCAAGGCGTCGATGGGCAGCGGAGTGCACTGCTTGGCTCGCTGGGGCACTGGCGGGGAACCGCCAGGTGCAGTAAGTGAAAGGGCCACCACCAGAAGAACCCTGTGTCCAGACAGTGAAGCCAAGTGTGCTCCTGAAATTTGGGGACACAGCACCCTGCTCTTCGAGATGTCTAAACCTGTCACCAAGAAACCACACGTGTTCCCTGAGTTTTTGCAGCACTGTGTCGACTAAAACGTTTTCAGATAGTAAACAAAAAGCAAAGCTCCTCTAGGCATCACGTGGCCGAGGCTGAAGTCCCATGAACAGTCATCCCCAGAAACCACCAGGGTTCCCGAAGACAAAGGGAGATGTGGGCGGCGCGGCTAGTGGCCCAGCGTCCGACCTGGGAGCACAGGACACAAGTGCCACCCGTTTCCCACTCAGGAGACGCACACAGGACGAGTGACCACCCCTTCTGGCTGTGCAGGGATGGGGTGGCAGGAAGTCGCATCCCAAAGGTCCACTGTAGATGGGCCAACCCAAGGTGACTGCCCCATCCCACAGGTCCTGCAGGCAAGGACACTCTTAGGGCGGAGCTGGTGTGCACTGCGGGCGAAGAGCCCTCAGAGGCCTATGTGGGTTACAAGTAGACAAAATCACATCAGCTTATACCAAGAAGCCCCAGGGACAGCAGTGATGAAGAGAGTGAAAGAAAGCGGATCCCCTGAGCAGAGGCGACACTCTGAGGTCGGAGGCCAGGCTTACCCAGGATAAGAGCCAGGCCAGGTGGCAGGCCTCGGGAGCCCTGTCCTCACCCTGGCAGCTGGTGCCTTCTCCAAGGGGCTGGGAGGGAGGATAGCTGGGCGCCCCTATGCCCTGCGCTGGCTTCTGCTCAGAGAAAACGTCTGGGCAGGTTGGGTGGGGTCCGCATGCACATGTGCAGACACCATCCTGGGGGCCCCGGCCTGGCTGTGTGCCTGGTTCAGAGCCACCCTGTCCTGGCCCAGTGGCTGTGCTCTGCAGGTGCCGCCCACATGGAGGCAGGCGCCTCAAGCCTGTTGAGAACCGAGCACGCCACCCACCCACACGCCTCGTGCTACGCGAGCCAAAGCCTCGACGTCACGAGCAGCTGGCCCGCACTATGGCCTGGCACTGCCTGTGTCCTGCAGCTCCCGCCCTTGGTGAAGTCGCGGTGGCCGAGCACCACGGTCTGCTTGTTGACGTGACCAGACGGGGCCGGGGGCACTGACCTCGGAGGGGGCGGGGGTGCTGGCGTCGAAACCGTCGCAGACAAGCATGGACAGGGAGTCCCCTGCGCCGCGCAGCAGCTGCACGGCCTCGCCGTGCGTGAGGCCGAGCAGGCTCTGCTGGTTCACCTCCAGCAGCCGCAGCCCCACCCGCAGGCGGCCGTCGCGCCCGGCTGCTCCTGCAGGGCTCACCTGCAGGGACACCAGGTGGGACCTCAGGACGGGCCAGCCCTTGGCCACCCCAACCCCTCGGCACCCCCAACCCCACGGGCCAGGCCCTTACCTTGGAAATAAAGATGCCTTCGTCGGTGGGGTCACAGGGGTTCCCCGCGTGGCCCTTGGCGCCCCCTCGAATGCTGATGCCCAGCTTCTCCCCGGGGGCCTTCTGGATACAAAGCTCCCGCATGCCTGGGGGTGGCGGGTCCCTCCGCACCAGCAGGACCAATTCTAGGCAGGGACGGAGCAGGGCACTGACTGCCTCCTGGTGTGTGGCCTCTCGCACGTCCTGGCCGTTCACTGCGAGGATGCGGTCCCCGACCCGAAGGCCACTGCGGGCAGCCAGGCCCCGCGGGAGCACCTGTAGGGGAAGGCGGGATCTGGTGGGCCCAGCACCCAACGCCTGGCCAGGCCCTTATTGCACAGGGTTGTCCGTGGACCCACCCTACCTTGGAGATGAACACACCAGGCTCCTGGACTCCAAATGGGTGGCTGGAGTGATCAGAGCCCCCGACGATGCTGAGTCCCAGGGGGCCCCCGGCTCTTGGCAGGCAGATCTCCTGGGGACAGAAGGGTATGAGGGTTTGGAACGAGCCTGTCGGGGCAGCAAAGGGCACCTGAAGTCCTAAGAGCTGCGGCCAGGTCGTCAGGAATAGGGCGTCCTGTGGCCCCCACAGGGAGGCAGTGCTGCGGGCGTGGGGACCCACAGCGGGTGGGAGCTACGCCAGGAGTAAAGCCACGGAGTCCTGGGGCTACAGTACCGTACCTGCCTTCGCACTTGGGTGCCAGTGCCCCAAAGCTGGAGCTGTGTGGACACGGGGTGGGGGATGGTGGGGAGAAGACGGGTCTCACCTCCACAGGGTACGGGCCCTCCAGGGCAGCGGCCAGCAGGCTGGGAGCTAGCCTCAGCGGCCCAGGGTCCCCAGGGGTGGCTGTGACCATGGGTGTGATGGCAGCAGAAGGAGGTGGGGGCGAACGTGGCGGAGGGCTGGGGGAAAGGGGGCCCCCAGCCTCCCGCTCCAGCAGCAGGGCGATGGTGGGGGCGGCAGCTGTCAGCAGGGACACAGCATGGTCGTGCCTGGCCTCGGTCACATCCACCCCGTTGATCTGCAAGAGTCAGCTGGTCAGGGGCCCTGTGGGGCGGCCACGGTGGAGGGAGTGCCGGTCAGGAGCCCCAGTACACTCACCGACAGGACACGGTCGCCGACCTGCAGAGTGCCTGCCCGGTGGGCAGCGCCACCCTCGGCAATGCGGGAGATGAAGATGCCCTGTGGGGGGAAGAGCCGTGCAGGGGACCGGCCTGCGGGCTGCCCCGGCCCTGTCCCGCCGCCCTGCTCGCCCGCCGTCGGCCTGCTCACCCCGTCGCCAGCCCGGTAGGGCGTGGAGCCCTTCCCTCCAGCGATGCTGAAGCCCAGCCCCTTCTCACTACGCACTAGGCAGGCCACGTGGCGCTGTCGGAGGGGCCCCGGGGACTCAGGCTGGGGCAGGGGCAGTCGCAGGCCCCCAAACCGCCGCTCCCGGGGGCTGTAGTCGTCCTCAGGTCGCAGGGGCGTGACGGTGACCGCGTTCTCGGGCTCCACCATGCGCTCCCGCCACAGCCGCATCTGCACAGAGGTGCCCGCCCCCCGCAGCGCCTCCACGGCCTGGTGGTGCTCGGCGTTTTGCAAGGCCACGCCGTTCACCTATGGACCGCAGCCCTCATCAGAGCGGGCAACGGCCACGCAGGCTCCACACACACCCTCCACAGATGAGGAGAACGGGGAACGGCCACTGCCCCTGGTGGGCCCCACTCCCATCTGTGCAACCCTAGGGCTAGGACGCAAGTTGGCTGAAGGAAACAGGCAAATGCTCCTCCTGCTGGTCTACGCTCGTGCCCCCCACCCTGGAGACGCCCTGCCACCTGCCCATCAACTGAGCAGGCCCACGACCTAGGGCACCTGGGGTCACTAGGCTTCTGACCCCATCTTCAGAGGATCTCCCCTCTCAGCCCTCCCGGTGATCTGGGACAGCATCGACACCACCTGGACAGACTGCGGACACACCTGCCAGGACTGGGTGGCCAGGTGCCCAGGCAGGGGCTCCAGGGCATGAATCACCCCCAACCTAGACCCGGTGGTGCTCTGGCCACCTCCCCACCAGCTGCCAGGGGCAGCACCCCCTTGAGAGGCCTGTGCTCGGGGTACAGCCAGTGCTCCGCGTGGGGGTCAGCAGGGGGCCCTCTGAACCCCTGGCTCACTGGCTCACCTCATCTGGGGTCCCCATCTCCTGTGGGAGCGGAAACCAAGCACCCGGCAGCAGGGGCTGTGTGGACCCCGAAGGCACAGTGGCCCACCCGCTCAGGGTCTGGGGGTCGCCGACTCACCTCGAGGAGTTTGTCGCCCACTCGGACTCCAGCCCGGGCCGCAGGGCCTTCCTCAGACACCCGAGAGATGAATATGCCCTAGAGGATGAGCAGGAGCTGAGCCCCCAGGTGTCGGCACAGCCTGGGAGGGCCTCTAAGGCCCAGCAGCCCCCGGGCCCAGCGAGTGCAGAGGAGCTGCGGGCTTGTGGCGCTCAGGCTGGGCTCGAATGGCTGCGGCCCCACGTGCCACGAAGCTGGAGAGTGATCAGCCTCCAAAGACGACTTCGACCCAAACCCGCGCAAAGGTACCCGGCCTGCACGCAGGGCTGCCTTTTGCGGCGCCCCGAAATTAAGCTCTCTCTGGAATCTGAACGCAGCCTCGTGTCAGCAGTCAGCGCTTGGGGAGTGCAGACCCAGTGGCTGAGAAAGAGCAAGTCCCCTGAGAGCGGGGACCAGGGGGCTGAGGACAACACACGGGAGAAAGCAAGCCGTGAGGTGCGAAGGTGCCCCCGACTGCCCCGCGTACCAGGAAAAGCCGAACGAAAAATGGCAGAGGTGCTAGGACAGACCAAACAGGGACAGTGGGACAAGAAGAGTGGCCGGTGGGCGCAGCTGCTCACCTCGTCATCCCCCTTGTAGGGGGTGGAGCCCTTGCCGCCCGCGATGCTGATGCCCAGGCCCCCAGTCTGCCGCACGATAGTAAGCGTCAGCTAGAAACAGAGCAGACACACGCGTCCGGGGAGGGCCGCGAGAGGAGGGCTGCCCCTGGGCCCAGCAGGAGACAGGGAGGGTCCAGTCCTCTCCAGTAACACTTGTGCCAGGGCCGGCCTGAGCATGACGGAAGAGCCAGAGGAGGCAGGCACCGCTGGGCAGAGAGCAGCCCAGGAGGGGTGCCTGCCAGTGGGTGACAGGACCCTGCGGACTGGGAGGGGCAGTGGGAAACGCTAAAGCACCTCTGCTGGGACTGGCCGCCCCCGCCTAGAGGCCAGTGCTCTGCCTGCCCGTCTGCACTTGAGGGTCAGGAGGCCCCTTGGGCCATGGTGGCCCAGGGCTCCCAGCTGCAAGGCGGCAGGTAGGAGCTCTTGCAGGAGGGCTGCACAGGAGCGAGGGGGAAGGCGACACGAGAGGCCGCAGCCCGGGAAGCAAGGCTGGTGGCAGCCAGGGGTGCAGAGCTCAGAGCAGCGAGAGTACAGACCTCTTCCTCCTCGATGCGAGCAGGCTCTATCAGCAGGTTATTGGCCTGGTCAAACGACACCCCCTGTTAGGACAGGACCAGCGGGGCATGCAGGTGAGCCGCCACCTCGCCCGACCCCGCCACCATCTCACCCAGCCCCGCCGCCAGCAGGAAGGAGACAGAACGCCACACCAAGCTCCCGCAGCCTGAGCGCCAGCCCCTCGTCCCTTCTGGTCTGGGAATGTGTGGCTGCTGCTGCCACTGCCCCACCTAACAGGGCAGGCTCGGCCAGTCAGGGGTGGGCCCCACGGCAGACTAGGCCTTGGCCTGGCTGTCCTGGATCTGAGGGCCCAGGTACCCTCAGCTGTCCAAGCATCGTGCCCGTGCTCAGGACAGAACCACTGAAGGGTCGGAGACACAAAGGTGCCGGGGGGCGGGGCACAGGAAATGCCTACGGAGCAGACAAGACCCCGGGGAGGCCCACGAGAGTCACCTGAGGACCAGAGGAAAGACACCGGGAAAGCCCAGCCCCGAGGAGGGCCTGAAAAGGCAGAAGAGCCTGGGCAGCAAGAGGGCAGCTGCCAGACCCCCAAGATGGGGCTGCAAAGCCAGCAAGAGCCTCTGGGCCCAGCCCAGGGAGGGTGGTGGAGTCAGCTGCCCTTGTGAACGGGCCCCGTCATCGCCGGCCAGCGTTAAGACACAGGCCCAGAGCTGCCAGGAGCGTCCCCGAGATCCGAGACCAGCGCCAGTGCACACCCGGGGGCGTGATGAGCGACCGTGACGATGCCATCGGAAGCCGGTAGCTTGGGCCAGGTGAGCGCACGGCTGAGACCCACCTTAACGGAGGGCGCAGAGGCCACGGCCACCTCCTCCTCATCCTCCTCTGCCACGGTCTCCTCCGTGTCCTCCACATCCTCCTCGTCCTCGTCCTCGTCCTCGGCCCGGGGAGCCCAGGGCGTGTGTGGGCCATTGTGCCAGCCCCCAGGCCCCACTGAGCCCTGGCTGTCTGGCTGTGTCCCCTGCAGCAGGGCTACCACGGCCTCAGGTTGTGGCAGCTTGGAGACCTTGAAGTGCTTCTTGTAGTGAGGCGTGTCCTTGCGGATGAGCCGCTGCCTCCCCGCAGGCAGGGCCCAGGGGGCCTCCGGCGGCCCCTCCTCATTCTCGCCATCCTCCCCCAGAGGCAGGAGCAGCGTGTCCTCTGCAAATCGCACTGTGGGCTGCAAGGGCCTGAGTGTGAGGAGAGCGGCCTGGCCCACCTCGCCCCCACCGTACCCTCAGGGGACCAGGCTCTTCTCCTCAAAGAACAAAGATGGAGAACTGTCTGGAGAAGAGGAATATAAGAGCTCAGCTCCGAGAAGGCCGGGGGCCAGGAAGCTCTTCCCACCCCATGCCCGCTGCTTGGAGCAGCCCGATGCTGGTGAGTGGTATCAGGGCCAAGAGAGGGGCCCAGGGGACAATCTGCAGTGGCTGTGCGGCGGTGGCGCACGTAGGAAGGCAGCGACCATGCAGAGCCTGGCCCTGGAGCGAGATCCTCACCACCTGCTCCAGTCCTGCCCAGGGCCCCGCTGAGTGCGAGAGGGAGGTGGCCCACGCGCACCCTGACGGGTCCTGACCGCGTGCGTGCTTGGAAGGAGAGGGAAGGACCGGGATGAGTAGCCCCCACTTCCTGGAAGGCAACCTCCAAGGCCAGCCTCACCTCCTCATAGCTCTCCTCTGCATCCTCGTCCTGGGCGGCCGGCGCAGCTTCCTGCTGGCTCAGCCCCTCCACCTCGGCCAGCAGCCCCTCGGGCTCACCCTGGGAGGTGGTGCCAGCGGACAGGTGTGAGTCCTCGCTCAGGGCCGACTCCACGCTCAGCCTCTTCTCCTGCGGCGGGGTGAAGCAGAAGATCAGGCCACCCGCCTGCCTGTCCCTGGGTTGCTGCTGGCCCAGCCGCAGCAGCCCCTCCCACCCACCCAGGCCCTGCAGAAAGGAGTGGGGTCTGCGCTCGGCTCTCAGCCACTGTCCCATACCACGCAGAGATACAGGTCTTTGGCACGAGCCCTAAAATGTCTTTCCAAAAAAAGTCATAAAAACAGACAGAAGTAGCTCCCCAACTACCAGCCTAAAAAGGTCAGGTACCCTCCTGGGACCACAGCCCCTCAGATGGACCACGCACTGCAGACACAGGCCCTGCCACGTGTGTCCCCAGGTGACATGGATGCCCTGCTGCACCCCGGGGGCCCTGAAGGTTCCCCCAGCCCTGTTGGTAGAAGCTTCTTTCTCAACAAGTGGAGTTAGGCCTGCCCACCTCTATCCTCAGCCACCTTCACCGAAGGTACGCGGACACCCGACGGAAAAGCCCAGCCATGGACCAGGTCCCTGTTCCCTATGCCAGCAAGGGCACAGCGGCCTCTGGGTCCTCCCATGCCCCCGCATCTGCCGCAGAACACAGTGAGCTAGCTGGCTGGCCCTGTGCCTCCCCGTCCCACACCCAGGACAGACGAGATGTCGGGGCTCCTGAGATGAAAAGGATAGGGGCTGGGCCCCGCCGGCACCCACACGCCCCATAAGCACCTCCTCCAAGGGCGAGGGAGGCTGGGGGTCAGGCTTGCAGGAGGCCTCGCTCCGCCGCTCTGCCATGCCTCTCTTCATCACCCTGAGCTCGCTGGGGTGAGGTGTGGCCCGGCGCTGCAGACCCTGCAGTGGGCACAGGGTGAGGGACGGGCAGGGTGGGGGTCAGGTGGGTGTGGGGTGGAGGCAACCCGCCCAGGGACCCCACCCCCCCATACCCGCTTCTCTGCAGCAGCCTCCTCGGCATCCTCGTCGCCCAGGGGAGCCCCCAGGAACTTGATGACGCTAACTCGGCTGAGCGGGGCATCGCTCCAGCTCTCGGTAGGGCTGCTTTGCTGCCCCATGTCCTCTGAGAAAGGAAGCAGAGACCAGAAACCCATCAGGGGCCCTGAACTTGCCCGAGGCCACGCCCACCCCTGGCCACGCCCGGCAGCTGACAGCAACCTACCGAGGCTGGGTGGGGGCTGCTGGGGCAGCAGGTAGCAAGTGAGCACCTTCTCGCCCGTCTGGGCGTCATCCTCAGTCTGGAAGCGGAGCATGGGCTGCGCCTGGTTCTCAGCCAGCCACAGGGCCTTGAGGTTGAGGTGGGTGAGTGCAAACGGCAGACTCTGCAGCCTGGGGGCCAGGCGGGCATGGTCAGCTCAGTGGGGCCGCTGGCATGTTGGCTCAAGGGCTAGGGCAGGGCGGCGGGCACTCACCGGTTGCCGGCCACATCCAGCACGTGCAGCTCAGCTGTGTGGGCAAGCTCGGGTGGCAGAATGGCCAAGCGGTTGTCCCGCAAGGAGAGGACACTGAGCGCTGTGCAGCCCCCGATCTCAGGTGGCAGCATCTCCAGGCGGTTCCGGTCCACATTGAGGTTGGTCAGCTTGGCCAGCCTCCCCAGGGAGCGGGGCAGGGCCTGCACAGAGAAGGGAGAGAGGGAGGAAGGGTTAGAAGCCGGTAAGAGCTGGCTGAAGGAATGGGGGAGGAAGGGAACAGCCCCTCGGGCAATCTCTCTCTTCTCTACCGGCCCCTCCTCCCCATTTCATGGGCCTGCCGCCCCAGCTAACGTCCGGCTCCCAAAAGGATGGCGCCCACCCTTGTTCTGCACGCTCTATAGCCCCCCCCAGCCCCATGCTGACTCTGAACCGACCCCCAGGGCTGGGCCCACCACCCACCACCCACCGTCAGCAGGTTCTCTGTGAGGATCAGCTCAGACAGGTTCTCACAGTCCCCGATGGCTTCGGTCACTTCACACAGACGGTTCTGGTCTGCCTTCAGGATGGACAGCTGCTTCAGCTGACCTGGTGTTGGGATGATGTGAAGACAAGCCTGAGAGGATGAAGGATGGGCCACCCACCGGTGGAGACAGCCTGTCCCTCACCCCGCCTCCTGCACCCCAAGAATGCACAAAGCTCCCGCCCACCCCAGACCCATGCTCGCTCCTCCGGCATCCTTCACTCTTCAGCCTTCGAGGTGAGTGGCTAGCTCTGTCCACAGCTCCCCCACCCCTCACTCATCGCCTCTTACTCTGCACCACTTAGCTGCCTTGGTTCCTCGGGCACGTGGTCTTCACACCCCCGACCTTGGCCTGGGCCCCGCCTTAGGCACAACCCCCGGGGCCAGGGCCAATTCTGACCGATGCCGTCCGGAAGCCGCTGCAGCAGGTTTTGGGACAGCAGCAGGTCAGTGAGCAGCGCCAGCCCCCCAAGCTCCGCGGGTAGCGCCTCCAGCCGGTTCTCCGACACATCCAGGCACACCAGCCGCCGCAGGTTCCCAAGCTCCTGAGGGTGGGCGCAGAAGGTCAGGGCACACCGGGCAAGAGGTGGGGGCGGCCACACCCTCACTCACCGGAGGCAGAGCCGACAGCTGGTTCCGGTCCAGCCACAGCTCTCGCAGGTTTGGCAGAGCCCCCAGAGTGTCAGGCTGCAGGAACAGAGAGAAGGGGCTGAGACCAAGGCTCGCCGGCCCCACCGGGCCCCGCCCCGCCAGCCTCGCCCCCTCCGCACCAGCACTTCCAGATCATTGCCTCCCAGATCCAGCTGTTCCAGCTTGACAAGGAAAGACAGCGACCTGCACAGGAAACAGAGCAAGTTCTGTTTCAACCACACTGCTGGAGGTCCCCAGGGCTGCAGCCCTAGCTGGCCACTGGCGGGACACCTGAGCCCACTCACGCAGGCAGCGACTTGAGCAGGTTCTCCCGGAGCTCCAGGGTCACCAGGTTGGCGAGGCTGCAACAGAGATCAGGGTGGGGCATGAGGGAGGTAGGGGAGGTGGGGAGAGGGGCAGGAGCGGGGCTGAACCAGAAGCCCCAACCCCAGAGGGCACTTACTTGCCCACATCCCCGGGCAACGCCTGCAGGGACACGTCATTCAGGGCCAGGTGCGCCAGGCTACGCAACTGAGTGAAGCCTTCGGGAAGCCTACGCCGAAGGGAAGGGGACCTCAGACTCCAGACTAGAGCTGCGGGAGCTGCCAACCCCTCGCCCCCCATGGCCACCCCGCACCTGGACAAGGGGTTCCCACTGAAGTCCGCAATCTCCAGGGCCTTGCAAAACTTGATGCTCTCGGGGATCTCGGGAATGTCTGTGATAGAAGAGGGATCAGCACGAGAGACACCCGTAGCCTCCGGGGGCGCAAAGCCCTTCCTGCCACCCGCGGGCTCCACCCCAGACTCGCCCCGGGCTCCACACCGTTCCGGGACACGTCCAGCTCCACCAGCTGCATAAAGTTGGCCACCTCAGGGGGCAACCGCTGGATCTCGTTGTCGCTCAGGCCCAGCTTGCGCAGGTTCAGCAGGCGAAAGAAGGGCTGTGGGCAGGGGTGAGATCGTGGGCGAGGGCAGGGTGAGGTTGTGGGGCAAAGCCCTATAGCAAAGGAGTCTCCAAAGCAGACACAAGCTCACAGGTCAGGGGTCCCCTGGCCTCTATCTGCTCCTGGCCACACAGGAACTCGGGGCCCTCCCACATCACCCGTCTACAGCAAGAAAAGCAAGGAGGAGATGTGCACACACACCCCCTGCTATACTCCTAACTCCGATTATTGATGCGGGATCACTTTCTGTTCCCTCAGACACATTCCTTGCTGCCAAATTGCCCCGAGACTGATCTTACATGTTTAAATCTTAGCTGGGACAGGACAGTTTCTGCTACTGCACTCCAGAAACTAGCCATGCCCGGATTTGTCACAAGGACTTTACAATCACCAAAAACTTAACGAAAACAATAAAGCACCACACGTGCACAAGGGGCTGCATGCAGGGCCTGCAGGCAGTATGTGGGACTTGGAGAAGACCACAAGGGACACAGAGGACACAGTCCTGGCGTCCAAGTCCAGGGCAGAGCCACGCCCTCTGTGGCAAACAGCCCCCAGGCACTGGGCCGCCCACTTAGCACCCTGTCTCCAAAGAGGAAATCCTTTTGTAACTTGCTTCCTTTAGCCTGGCCGCTGGAGTGGCCTGAGAAGGAAAGCAAGCTGAGCCGAGAAACAGCAAGCAGCAGAGACGAGGTGCAGACCTGTCAGGCACAAGCGGCGCAGTGGGGGCTCCCCTACCCACCCGAGCACCCAGGAGGGAGAGGAGAGCAGTCGGGGGAGAAGGCTGGGCTCCCCATCTCCAGAGAAACCCACGAAGTTAGTACCTCCGCATTGGCCAGGCTCACCTTCCACCCCCCCCAACCTGCCCCACCTGCCCACCTCCCCCACTCCGCCCACCTCCCCCACGCTTCCACTCCGCGCTCCTCCTCCCGGCTCAGCGACCATCCCCGCCCCAGGTAGGCACCTGATGACCATGGCCACCTGTGCCGCAGGGGGTGAGGAGGGTGGGGCTACCCGGGGTGGAGCTCTGACCAGTAAGAACCAGCAGGGCCGGCTGGAGGTGCCCCGCCCGGCCGGGCCTGCGAGGACTCCAGCGAGCAAGAGGGCCGACCCGGCGAGTGCTGGGCCAGGCGGACGCTCACCTTGGGCAGTTCGCGCAGCTGGTTGGCGTCAAGGAGCAGCTCCTCCAGGCTGCGGCTGTAGCGGTAGATCTCCTCGGGCACGGCCTGCAGCGAGCAGTGTCGCTTGTCCACCGACTCCACGTGCCGGTTGCAGCGCCACAGCGGGATGCACTTGAGCATGGTGCGGGCAGACGGGCGCGCGGCGCGGGCTCGGGCGGGGGGCGGGGCTCGGCCCGCATGAGCGCCGGGGCGTCCGCGGCGGGGACGGAGGGGCGGGGGCCGCCCGGGCCGCGGCGGCGCTGGGCCCAGCCCGCGCTGGAACGCTCGGAACGCTCGGACCGCGGCGGCTTGGGCGGGGGGCGCGGCCCGGCCGGCGCTCAGACTCTCAGGAAGCGGCGGCGGCGGCCCCGCATCCCGCCCGGCTCGCACGCTCGTCTACCGCTGTGCCGCAGCCGGAACCGCCGCCGCTGCCCGCCGGACTGCCCCGCCGACAACCGCCGGCCGCCGCGCAGCCCGCCGGGAAGCCGAGGCCCGCCCTCGTCGCCGGGACTGCAAGCCCCACAAAGCCGCGCGCCGCCCGCTCCTCCGAGGGCCCGTAGCGGCCCCGCGCACAGCCTGCTGGGAAGCCCGGCTCCCGCCCTCAGCGCGGGGCACCATGGGAGCTGAAGTCCCCGAGGTCAACGCCGCACCGGGCGCGTGACCGAGGCTTTCTCCCGCTCCGCCCGAACCCTCCCCGGCGCTAGCCCGGGGACCACGCGATCCACCGCCTCCTCTCCCACCGGGACGTGGGCTCCCTGAAGCAGGGCTCCGGGATTTCATAATTGATGGCCTTAAAGTGCCCTGGGGCTGCTTTCTCCCAGCTATACCCATTCACAGTGAGGACCCCACAAAGCATTAGAGCCTCACCCAGCTGCCACCCCCACCCTGCCTCTGTCGGGGTGTGTGCTCCGCGGGCCACTGGCAGGATGAAATCAAATCGGCCCTGCTGGGCCCAGTGACTGCCTCCCCCCACAATGCTCCCCATTACCTGCCCCGCCCCTTCCCACAGGCTAGGCTGCGGAGCCAATAAGCAAAGGACCAATGCCACACGGGTTCAGGGCCAACAGCACCTGCACCTTTATGCGCATGTGCGGCCCGAAACACCACTGAATCACTATAAAACCGAGGAAGCAAGTACAAGTCCAGGAATGGGGCCAAGGTCACGCAGAGAGGTCACTGTTATCAAAACGCTCCTGGTCATACACTTCTGCCACAACCTTGCGGCCAGCGAACCAGCGCCCATTGAGGGCCTGGATGGCCTTGTGAGTCTCCGAGGCCATGGAAAACTCCACAAAAATCTTGACGATTATCTCTGCATCCTCCTCCTCGCCCTGCTTCTCCTGGTAGATGATGACACGGTTGACAGCACCAAACTTGCCACACTCCTCGGTCACCTCCCCCTCCAGGTCATCGTCGATGTCCTTGGGGTCCACCATGTTGCGCAGAACCATCACTGTGGACTGTTGGGGGGACAGCTGAGTACCGTGAGAGCAGGGCTGCCCGCCCCACCCGCTCCCTATGGCCCTGCACCCACCTCCTGCTTGCGGAGCAGCTTCTGCATCACCATGTGGCGGGCACTGCTGCCCGAGATGCTCATGTGCTCCTGCTCGCTCAGCATCTCCGGCCGCTCAGACTCCGGAAACAGCTCCTCCTCCTCCTTCTCCTTCTTGGGCTCTAGCAGACCCAGCGTTGGAGGGCTAGCCAGAATGGGGTTCACCACTCCCACGGAGGGGATGGTGACCGGAATGGGAGGCCGGGCTGGGGTCACGCCTGCAAGAAACCCACCAGGTCCAGCCATCATTCCCCCAACCTGTCCTTCCCAGGAAGGAGCACAGCGCTGCTCAGCCATGGCTGGCCCACCTTGGGTGCCAACAGCCATGCCTGGAGAACAGGTTAGCGGAAAGGGAAGCCTGATCCACCTAGGCTCACCTGTTATGACTCCTGGGGCCTGGGCAGCCATGACAGCCTGGGGCAAAGCCCCCAGAGGCTGGGCCAGAGTTAGCGCAGGGGACACCAGTCCAGGCGTGGCAAGGGTACCCAGCACCGCTGCTCCGGCTACTGCTTCCTGCAACCCAGAAGGCCAGCACACTCAGTTTCCAGGCCGGCTGCCTCAATACCACCTGGTTAGTCAGTCAGTGTCTAAAGCACTGGGCACCTGTTACCCACAATCAAACCTATACAACGGAACCAGCCCTCACCTGAGCCGTAATCTTGGCTGTGGCTGCAGCTGCGGCCACAGCAGCAGCTGGCGGGAGGCCTCCAGGTGTGGCAGGTGTAAGCAGGGGCATGGGGGGTGTGACGGCCTTGCCCACCCGCAAATACTGGCCACCCAGGTCAAAGAGGTTCATGGAAGACACGGCATCCTGAGACGATTGGGCCTTCTCGTACTCTGCAGAGCAGGAGCAGCAGTGAGGGCCAGCCACGGTGCTGGGTGAGCCCTGGCCCCGCCTCCGCCTCCCCAAGCTTACCGATGAAGCCGTAGCCCTTGTGCTTTCCAGTTGTGGGGTCCCGGGCCAGTGTGCAAGACTTGATCTTGCCAAAGGCCTCAAACACGCTTTTGATGTCGTCATCCGAGAGATCCTGGTGCACGGAAGCCACGTAGATACGGTTGAAGGCTCGTGCCTCCTCAGCCAGCTGGTCTATGATGGGCTGTGCCTGCCCTATGTTGCTGGGCCTGCCCACCTAGAGGAGAGGCAAGGGACCAAGAGCTCCAGTCAGCCTGGCTTGGCCACCGTGGGCTTCCGGAGGGTGACTAGACAGAGTGCGCAGGCGCCACTTCGGCCTCACCTTAATGTTCCTGCCTCCCAGCATCACCGAGTTCATCTGCTCCAAGGCCAGCTGAGCGGCTTCGGGGACCTCATACTCCACAAAGGCGAAGCCCTGGACACAGGGAAGCGCCGTGAGGCCCGGAGGACCCAGGGCAGGGGAGGGGGCTAGGGCGGGACGGGCCAAACCTCACCTTGTGCTTCATAGTGACAGAGTCCCAGGACATGTCGATGCTCTTGATGGGCCCGAAGGGGGCGAAGGCCTGGCGAATGGTGTCCTCGCCCAGCTCATAGTAGATAGAGCCCACGTAGACCCGGCACATGATGGCCAGTGCCCGCTGCCGCTGAGCTGCCATCTGGAGCAGGACACAAGGGGAGAGAGAGCCACTGGCTTGTGACGAGGTGGCAGGAGGCTGGGCAGCCCGCTCCCCTCCTGGCCCACCCACCCAGCTCCGCTGTGGTGAGGGCTCCCCACACAGCAGCATGGTGCGTGCTCAGCCCTAGCAGTCAGGGTGGCGAGGGTCGGCAGGACCCTACCCCCAGGAAGGAGAGCCAGGCCCAAAGGCAGGACATGGACATGCTCTGGTCCAACCAGGTCCCAGGCAAACTGGCAGCAAGGCTGACAGGTGGTCAGGAGGCAGGGCCGTGTGCCCTCCCATCCAGCCCGCCCTCCAGCCTGGAGGCCAGTATCCTGGGCTGGGCTGGGAGACCCTCCCAGGGTCCTGCCAAGTGTTCCGACGGAAGAGGGAGGGGAGCCGTCCAAGCTGGAAACCCACTGGTGTGGAGGCAAGAGGGGGGCAGAAGACAGGGCAGCTACCGCCCAGAAGAGACCCCGGGGGAGGTCAGGAGCCCAGATGGGGGCTCCCTGGAGACAGAGTGAAGAACAGCCACAGTGCAGGGCCATCTTGGCAGGGGGCCCAGCGCTCTCAGGCCCCCATGCCTTGAACCGCTTGCGAAGAGCTGTCTGGGGCCCACGCCCACAGCCCAGGAGGCCCAGGTCCCGGGAGCATTAGGAGGTGACAGGCCCGGCTGGCCCAGAACAGACGCTGCCTCTGCACTGGGGTGAGCTGGGCCATCATGCTTAGCGACCTCCCCGTGCCCTCAGGAATGGGCTCCCTTTCCTGCCACCTCACACACGATGTGCCAGGGAGGCGGTTCCCAGAGCCACATGCGGAGGGCCACTGGGAGGAGCCCGCAAGCCCAGGGCAGGCAAAGATGATGGGGCCAACTCTAGCCTCCACCAACAGGGGCTCCCCTCACCCTCACAGAGGTCCCCACAACCGAGGCCGATTTCCCTCTGTAAGCCACCAGCTAGCCTAATATAGGCCAGGCCTCCCCACTCCTCAGAGAGGAGAATAAAAAAGGTCCACAGTTCCCCCAAAGTAGGAATTCCCCCCAAATGGGAGTCCCCCTCCTCAAACTGGGGTCCCGACAAACAGGCCTCAGGCTCCCTGTTGAGACCAAGGACCCCAAAGGTGGAACCACATCCCCTCTCACACTAGGTACCCCAGACATGAAACCACCTGCCCCTCAGGTCAAAGTTCCCCAAGGTAGGAGCACATCTCTTCTTCAGTGGGGCTCCCCAAAAGCAGGTGGGCCGAAGGCCCTGCCCCTGATATCTCCCCACAGACAGACACCCTCCAAAGGGACACTGGGTCTGTCTGGCCCTTGGGGACAGGGCCACATCTCCCGTGAGAGCAGTATGCCCAGGGATGGCCCCAGAGAAAGGGCCGCGTTCCTGCCCTCACACTCCAGGGCCCCTGGCCCCCTCCTCAGCCTGCCTTTGGGGAAGAAGAGCGTCTCCTTCCCAGACTTCTCTGCCCAAGGCAACCCAGGTCACGGCCACCACCTCCTCCCTGGCTGTGTGGCCTCTACGCCTTGCTGACAGCCAGACCCAAGGCCTGAGTCCTTGCCGTTCCTTCTCTCGCTTGCTCGGGTGCCCCCAGCCCCCCCCATCCATCCTCCCTCCGGGGTCTGATGGAGCCGCAAGTTAGGACCCCTCTCTTCTCAGGGCCTGACCCCAACCCAGGAGCCCAGGCAGCCTGGAGACTGGCGGAGCTGGAGGCCTGGGCGATGCGCCCCGTGAGTGCAGGCGGCATGGGTATGGTGGGCCTGGCGTGGCAGCTACCCTCCTGGCCGGCTGCCCTCCGCAGTTACCTGGCCGGTTAGTTTTAAGGTGGGCCCTCAGAGCAGACGGAGGCCTCCCCGGGACGGTCCCGGTGGGTGCCCGCCCACACCACTGGCCCCGCCACGCCTGGCGCTCTGCTGCGCTCGTCCGAGCTGGCGGGCAGGGCCGGCTAGGGGAGCAAGGTCCCCAGCACGCGGGCTGCACTGCCCCCCTCTAGCCCTGACTAAGGACATGAGCCCCGGAAGAAGTGAGCATTTCTATTGACCGATTGCAAAGGTGAGAGAGGATCTCCAAAGCCCATTGTCACTGCTGCCATCTGAAAGACAGTAAAGACAGAGTTCAGTCTGTTGGAGCCGAGCAGTCTCCCGCTCTCGTCACACCTCACGCAGACAGCGGCAGGCCCGGAGTCCCCGCCCTGCCAAGGAGGCCCACCTGCCTTCCCACTCTGCCGGCCGAGGGCTGGCTGCCTGGCTGCCAGCACCTGCCCAGGGGGGCCTCAGAGCCCTGGTGCCCCGCCCCGCAGCCTGGCCGGCGGGGCGGAAGGAAGGGAAGGGAAGGGAGGAGGAGCAAGAAGAGGAGGGGCACGGACGGAGCCTGGGAACGGCCGGGGCATCGCCGGGCAGCATGGCTGTCTGAGGGCTGGGCTGGGCAGGGGGTGGGGGCTCAAGGCCCAGGCACCTTTGGGCCTTGCCCTGCTCCCGTCCCCACAGCCGTAGCAGCCTCTGGCCACAGGTCTAGAGCAGGGCCCCACAGAGGCGCCCCCAGCCTGTCCTCTCAGCCTTGGGCCCCAGCCCAAGTGGTCTGGACTCACTGCAGGGGTGGGAGCCTGAGCGCGGCGCCCAGGCCCCGGGGGCAGGGAGGAACGCCCCTACACGCTGCACCATCGGCTGTGCAGCCGGGGACACGGGCGCGGGGCAACCTGAGTCAACAGCCTGAAGTCCGAGAAGAGGAGCCGGCTCGGGGGCGGGCAGGGCTACAGAGAGGGGCAGGGAGGGGCCGTGGGCGCTCAGCAGGCAGGTAAGGCTGGGCCACGCGTGGCTCAGGGAGGAACCCAGGCGTCCCAAGAAGGAGTCCTTGAGAGACCGAGACCACAACACCTGGTGGGGACGCCGCAGGCACAGGAGGAGGAAGAGAAGGCAGAGGTGGCGGGGAGGGAGGCAGGGCAGGCCGGGCGGCTCACCTGTAGGTTGGTGAGCTGCTGCTGCTGGTGCGCGATGGTCTGCTTCACCAGGACGCTCTTGATGCTCTGCTCCATGGCATACTTCTTGGCCTGCGGGAGAAGGCGGTGAGGAGCACTGGGCGCCCAGCCTGCGGGGAGACGGGCCTTCCTCCACCCAACCAGCGGCTCCCAGCCCCAGCGCCCCGGGAGGTACACTCTCACCTTCTGGAGGGCCTCCTGCTGCTCGGGCGTCAGGGGAGGCAGCCCCAGCTTTGCGGCTGTGCTCTGCCCGTTCTCCATCTTCATGGGGTCTGTCCCCTGGTGGTGGGGAGCAGGGGATCATTGAGAACAAGCTCAGGACCTCCCTCACGTGGCCCCGGGAATGCCACCGCACCCGCCGCCCACTATGACAGCACACAGCCCACCGAGCATCACTGGGGACAGACGGGCTGTCTCCCCCAGGACCCACGATCAGGACACGCGCTAAGGCAGGCAGGCAGGCACCTCGGGGGCCCTGGGCCAACCTGGAGCAGCTTTAGGGGCCAGGCAGCAATGGCATCCTCAGGAGCCATCAAGACAGGTGGCAAGCAGCAGGAGGGGCCCAGCCCTCGTGGCCAACCAGACTCCAGAACCACCGTCCCACGCGACCCTGGATGGTCCAGGACTCCTCACTCCAACTGCCTGGCGCCCAAGCCCCCACCCCTTCTCATAGCCCCAAACGTGGCCACACACAGCTCCCTGCTGGGAGGAGTCCCAGGGACCCCGGAGGAGACCATGTGGGGAAGGGCCTCCAGCCTGCACACAGAGCCCAAAGCCGAGACGATGGCCAGGGTGTGCTCAGCCCCCAGGGGAGAAGCCAGGAGCTGACTAGCCATGGAGGGATCGCAGGGTAGGGCAGCAGCCAGCAAGGCAGACACAGGGACCATGAGATGCTTTGGGAGAGCAGCAGTCAGAGCCCACCACAGACCAGAGCAGATGCTACTGTTACATTCACATTCTTTCTGTTAAAATTCATTTCTCTGCTGCTTGCAGGAGGAAGGATATAGCCGGGTAGCAGAAGAGACGCATGGCCACCAGACGAAGGAGAGTGCGGGTGTCAGGAGTCAGAGCACACCCGCCTGTCCACCAGCTCGAGGGGCCTAAAGCTACGCAGCAGATGCAAGGAGAGGCCGCTGGCCCTCCAGAGTGTTATGCAGCCCCCGGCACACAGCCTTGGGAGGGATGGCAGAGAAGAACACAGGGTCCCCAACACAACAGTGACAGACAAAGACGGAGGTACAAAGCAGTCAGGAAGGGGTCCGCTGACCCAAACCCCAAGAAGCACCGTCCTGACAGCACGGGGGAAGGGCAGGAAGCCCAGGAGGTCCCACCCCGGGCAGCCCTGTCTGTCCCCAGGGGGCTCTCGTCCTCTCTGTTCCCCAGCTGGCCCCAAGCCCAGTTCTGGGTGGGAGAAAAGCCCCGAGGGTGAGGGGCTGCTCACTAGAGCAGGCTGCCACCCTGGTCATCTACGCCAACCCCCTTTCAGCCCCTTAGAAACGATTCAATCTCTTCTTTGTCTTGGTAAACAAAAGGGCCTTCACCCATCCATCAGAGGCTGGCTGGATAGCCAGCTGGGGAGGGCTGGCTGGCGGGACTCCCTTGGTCCCCTTGCCCATCAGCTTCAGCCCCCGTAATTCCCTAGGATCCAGGCTGCACACCAAGCCCCTCCCCAAGTATTCGGGTGGCAGGGGGACCCAGAGGAGGGCCCAGCCTCAACGGGCCCCCAGACGCTCGAGCCCCGCTGGAACCCTCTAGAGGCAGGCCCTGCCATGGAGAAGCACAAAGAACGCTATCACTCAGGCCCAGGCCCACTCCACCGGGCGGGGCGCCGGAGCAGGACGAGCCGTGCCCACACCCACCCGGAAGCGCAGCCAGTTCACCCAGCCCTGTGCTCCGACTCTCACACTGCTCTGCTTTGTCGCCTTGACATCAGAAATCAAAGGAAAGTCCGTATGACTGGCTCTTAACAACACCCCACACCTTCTGGAACCTTCTGGAACCTGGAATGGCACCCCGCACTTCTGCGTGCCACCAAGAGCTCAGAGCTCCACCACCTGGAGCTCAGGCCTCACCTGACCCTCGGCCTGTGTCTGAAGACACGCGAGACCGCAGCCCCCCACACACGCACGGTGGATGCTAAGGGGAGAGCCAGGGGCAGGAGGCTGAAGCCAGGCCTGAGGCTGGTTGGTGAGGGAGCAGGACGGGCGCCTCTGCCCGGACGCAGAGAAGAGGCCATGGGGCTCCTACTGCTCCACCCCCAGCCAGGTCTCTCTGGGCCCGGGGACACGCGGGCAGGCGGGCAGGTGGGCAGGCGGGCAGACAGGCGGGCCTGAGGGCGAGGATGCTTAAGGTCAGTACCTGTGGTGGTTTCCACTTGTCTCCCGCTGCCACCACCGCCGCCGCCGGCTCGGACCCCCCTCCTTGCTGGCCATTGACCTGCTGCAGGCAGGAAGGAGACGCTGTAAGGAGCAGTCACAAGGCCCACCCTCCCAGACCCTCTCGTCCTCCCTAAGGGCTGAGCTCTTCACGATGAGCAAAGGAGGCTGGGCAGGGGCACAAGAGGGCGCCAGCTCTGGCTTGGCCCCCGAACACTCCTGACACTGCCCCACCCACCCTGCCCATTCCTCTGGCACACCTGCAGCTGCCCAGGGCCTGCCGTGAGGGGCTGGCCCAGCAGAAACCACAGCAGTCTGGGGCAGCCCCCAGTTGGAGAGTGAATCCCCAGGAAGGGACAGGGTAGAGAGCCAAAGAAAGACAGCCTCTCCTGGGTCTCGGTGGCCCTCTGGCCACACGGCTGAGGTCCTAGAGCTCAGTCCCCTTCCCGCCAGCAGGACCCAGGGCACTCTCTGGCACCCTGCGCACCCACCTGGGCCGGCCCACAGCGCAGCTTCGGTCCAGTGCCTTCCGCAGGCTCTGGCCGTGCCTGGGCCCCAGGCCCCTCCTGAACACCCCTCCAAGGAGGGTCACCTATGAGTGCCGGGCAGGCGTGTGCACATGTATGCGTCCCTCCCCTCCCCCCCGCGAAGGGCTGTCCAACTTCGAGGAGGGGTGTCGAGAGCTGGGCCACACCCCGACCCCCATCCAGAGGAGCACGGAGCGCTGCTGCACACGGATGATGAAAGACCCAGCGCCCAGCAGGGCTTCACGGGGCAGCAGGGCAGAGACAGGCCACAGGCACGAGGTGGGCCACGCCACGGGGTTAGGAGCTTTGGTGAAGGGACCCGAGACCCACTCCTCCTTCTCCAAGGTCGCACAGTCACAACCTAGAGCAGAATGCTCTCACCCAGCTGCCAGCTCAAGATGAGACCCACAGACATCTAAGAACACAGGGAACGGCCATGCCCACCCTTGGGAGCCCTGTGCACAGAGCTGGAGGCTTGGCTGACTCAGCCAGAGCGTGTCTCGGGCACTCTAGCCTCAAAGAAGGGGCAGCAGGACAAGCCTGACTGCACACTGGAGACATGGCCAGCGGGCACTGGAGCCCTGGCCAACCTAGCCCTGCCCGCACCAGACCTGGAGCTGCTCTGAAACGGGCACCGCTGACTCAAAGTGCTGCCCTTGAGAGCGTCAGGAAGAGGGGAGCCTTTTGACGTGGGTCCCACCCAGTGGGTGCAGAGAGCTGGGGACAAGTCAGTCTGATTTCACCCTAAGTCCCCTGGTGGCTCCCAGAGCACACCCAGAACAGAGGCTGCCTCTCAAGGCCCACGGCAACGCCCATTTCAGGTCTGCAGAAGCAATTCAGCCTCTAGACCCCTGGCGACAGGGCCAATGCGAGGGCACGTTTATAAACACGGTCCCGCTCTCCCAAGTTACTGTAACAGCCACCACAGGTACTAGGTCAGCGCCGAGAGCAGAACAGTCTCAGAACAGTCCAACCAGCAGGGACCCGACCCAAGACGCCCCGCTCCACCCACGGCAGAATCGAAGGGCCTGGTCCACTGATGTGAGCAGACGGCAGAGAGCTTGGAGAAAAACTCACTTATCATCACAGGTGATCACCTCTGGGCAACGACTTTGCAGTCACAAAGTGGCCCAGCACAAGGCAACACTGCCTCGAGGGGTGAGAAGCCCCCTTGGGGCGGCGGTGCAGCCCCATGATTCTGAGACTCAAACTCCAGCCCTGCTGCTGGTCAACAGGCCAGGTTCAAGAGGACTATGTCCACCACGGCCCAGAAAAAGGAAGGAATCCCTGCACGCCTCCAGGCTTCCAGCTGAGTTCAGGCCTGACTCCTAGGGCCGGCATGCCAGCCCAGCGAGTCGCCCCCGGTGCATCCTTTGAGGAGTCCCTGTGCATGGCAAGCAAGCCAACGGTCAGGGGCCGTCAGTGCTGCTCCCACAGCGGAGTCCAGGCCTCAGACAGCACCGCTGCCTCCCACCCGGTCAGTCTCTCACCCGGGGCCATGCTGTCTACTGCATGGCCAGGCTTGGTGCTGGGCACTGTGGAGCACACCTGCAGCACTAACGAGCACCAAGAAGAAAGGAACGACGCGGTGTACTCGGCCATGACATGCAGGCTGGGGCCCACAGGAGAGAGCAACTGTGCCCTTGGGGAGGGGACAGGGTCCCAGTGCTTCTGCAAGATGGAACCAAAGGATGATGGTGCCAAGTGGGAGTGACCCCCGCTGCCAGAGGAAGATGAACAACGGAGCAGTGAGTCGGATGCACAAAGCATCCAGAAGACCACACCCCCGCTAGGGGGGGCTGTGGCCTGTTGCTGTGACCACCAGCTACGAGGTATGTCCAAGTGAGAAGAGGCACTTCTGCATCTTCCAGTGTCCTTCCCTCAGTCAAGTCGACTGCCACCCCTTCCCACCTCCCACAAGAACTGAAGCCACAGCTGAGGACGGCAGCCAGCGTGGCTCAGCACGCATGGACCACAAGACAGAGCACAGGCTCTCGCTACGCCCTACTAGGACGGGACGGAAGCAGGCAACCCGTCCGGACACCAGTCCATTCGAAAGGTCAGAGCAGGAACAGACGGGGCCTCACTCCTGGAGTCTGATGTGGGAAGCCGGGGCCTTAACAGTTCACACACTCCCATGAACACACGCATACGCCGACCACCTGAGAGCACTTGGATGGGCAACGAACACCCCAGTCGAAAACCCCATGAGCACAGGGTGCTACAGAGTGCAGCCCCCAGCACCCACCAAGGCCTGGGTTTAGTGGCTGCACCAGGCCTTGGTGGGTGCTGGGGGCTGCACTCTGCAGCACCCTGTGCTCCGCAGGTGGTCGGGGAGACGAGGCCTCCAATCTCACTGGCCTCCTCCCAGGAGTCTCCATCCCTGTCTCCAAGCCTCCCTCTCCCTCACCATCCAGCTCTGACTGCTGCCTGGGACAGGCACCAAGTCCTCAACCCTCGCCTCTTTTCTACCTTTCCCCTCACGAAGGTTACTTGCTCCTGTGGCTTCAAAAGGAAGGACACAGTGAAAAAAGGACAGTGAAGTTAGCTGGTCATCACGCACGGGCCCCCTCACAAGCGGGGGCCTCTCTCCCTGTGGGAGTCAGTTTCCGCTCCAGGAAGACAGGTCCAGCTCCCTCAGTGGCTGTCAGCCCGCAGCGCAGGGCCCGGCCACTTCCTGACCGTCCAATGTCTCCCCTATCGGCCCACCCTCTAGCCTCCTGAGAAAGGTGTCTTCTCCAGCAGACCTCACTGCAGCACTCTGCGTGCGGGCTGGGCAAAGGATGGCAGGTAAATGGAGATGAAGCGCCACTGTAGAGGTCCCAGGAGGGGAGTCGGTTACAGAACACCGGTGGGGAGGAAGAAGAGCCAGGCAGAATGCGACAAGGAGGTGTTGTGGGAGCAGGGTCCTCCGTCAGTGAGCATCACTGCACGGGGCTGGGAGGGAGGTGAGTACTCAGCAGGGCACCGAGCGGTTCCATGCCACCCGCAGCACGGCTCCCTGGAGCACCCAGCACAGCGCACTCTGGGTGGAAACTGGTCTGCGGTGCCCATCAGATCCCGAACCGGGCAGGGACTGTCTCTGGTTCCCCACTGTGTCCACGAGTCCTCGCACAGCGCTTGGGACAAAATAATTACTCAAGAAACGTGTGAGGAGAGCGCGCGTGCTTCCCTTCCGGCGCGGGGATGACAGGACGGAGTCCCTGCTAGCCGGGCACCAGCGGGGAGCGGGCCCACGCCTGTGGATGCCTGGAACCAAGTCTGCCCTCCCCACCGGGCCCGGTCCCTGCACGCACGCCCGGCAGCCCCTTCACCCAGGCGGAAGGAGAGACGCCATCAGTGCCAGGAGCCCCGCCTTCCAGCTGGGACCACCAGCGCACCCCTTCGGCAGAAGGGAACGACGGCCGCCTGGATCCGCCCGGAGGCCGTGGCTCGCCGGGGCCTGGCGGGCCGCCCACCAAGGAGCCGGGCTCGGCGCGCCGCACGGCCCCCAGGACGCGCCCCGGGCTCTCCCGCGTCCGCCGCCGGAAGCTACAGCCCGCGGACCGGAAGCTGCGGCCGCGACCCGGCCCCCGCCTCGAGCCCGCCCCGCCTCACGCGGCCGAGGACCCCGGGGCCCGCAAGCGACAGTCGCGCCCCCGTAGGGGGCCCTTGGCGGCCGGGCAGGAGCCCACTCCCGCCAGCCGAGCGGAGGCCAGCCTTCACTAGGAGCTCACTTACGAGAGCGATGGTCGCCGTCGCCATCTTGCGTCCGTCGCGGCCGCGGCGCGCACCACACGCTCCCGCTCCTTCTGCGGTCTCGCGCGATGTGGGTGCTGGCGGAAAGGCCCAGGGAAAACGGAACTATCGCGATGAACGGTCCCTTCCCAGCGACGTGGAAGGAGAGAGTAACGCGCTTCCGGGGCGGGAGGGGCGGAGCCTAGGAGGATGGGGCGGGGCCGTGCGGGCGCGCGCCGCCCGCCAAGGACCCCGAGGCTCGGTCCCGTCGGCTGTCTCTCGCTTTGTCCCCCTTCCTCTAATGGCCGCCGCTCTATTTCTCTGCCTCCTCCTCAGAGAAACGTAGGTGCTGTCCCCGCGCTCGCACCCCAAGGGAAGGACAGAGAACGTCCTGATTCCCACCAGGGCCGAAGTGGTCCCATCTGCCCAAACGATCAAGTTGAGGGAGATGACACACCATCGCCCCGTTTCGGAGTCGATCTTGAAATACATCTTTTTTGCATCCTCACATCTCAGAAGTCAAGTCGCGCCTGCCAATGGATGGCGTGTCCTCATTTAGTTGGCAACATATTTTATTCCCTAGTGACTCATAAAACACTAGTGCATCTTAAAAAGATGGTGTCGCAGACTCAATCACGTACAGTCGGTGGAACTGCAACCAGAGACAGACTTGCATGCACGCAGAGTCCCTCAGGCCCCGAACTAATTCTTCAAGGCTCAAGGCCTCTATCTCGGCGTGGAGCTTCCCTGGAGTTCTGCCACATGCCACACCCAGTCCCGAGACCCCGACGCGGAGAAGAAACCACATGGGTCCCCGGGACCCCGAGGCTGTCAGGCAACTTCGGCCTGCCTGAGGCAACAAAGTGCCTCCGGGGCTAGGCAGGTCTCCTCAATCCTGTGAGAGTACGATGAAACAGACCCAGCTAGTTAAACATGCAGAACATTTTCCTCACCTCCCTGCCCTCTAAAATGACGGGGAAAGGATTTTATAAGCGCAAAAACCCATGAAGACGAAGAGGTGGAATATCGTGGAGCCAGAGGGGCGCGGACTAGGGGAGCCGCTTCCACAGGCTGCGGGTCAGTGTCCGAGGGATCATGCATGGAAGTGCAGTTAAGAAAGGGGGAGACCCCGGACTTCACTCCCTCCCCGCAATGGCTGGGAGGTGAGCTCCAGCACAGGTGCTCTGAGGGCTGGTCACCAGGGCAGGCTTCTGTTCCGAAAATGGAAGAGTGAGTGAGGTCCCTGCCCTTCCTACCCCTCCTCCCCTGGCTCCAGGTGCCCCCAGCATGTGCCACCTGCTCCCCTCAGAGAGGATCATTCCCCTCTGCAGCAGCTCCCAGGGCTCAGGAGACTGGCCTGGCTCGATCCCCCTGCCCGGCCTCACCAGGCAACAAGCCCCTCCCCGCACTGAGAACATCTCACTCTTAAATGCAACTGGCAGTCTAGGATCACCAGACACTTGAGCCAAAGGAAAAAGACAATAAAGGAAAGGAATAGAGACAATAAAGCAAGAAGAAAAGTTAAAATCACATCCTCAGATATACTGGAAGATGTTGCATCCAAAAACAAGAACAAGGGGCCGTAAAGAACATTCAGCTACTGAGAAAGAGCTTACAAATGAAAAAAATACGAGAAGAAAATGAATAATTCAATAGAAGCATTTAAAGATAAAGATGAATGTATAACAGCGCCAGATAGCTAGGAAACAGTCATAATCGCCCTGGTCAGTCCCCTCAGTGCCTGGAACTCATCTGGCTCCTCAGAGGCCTCCATAACAGGAATGGACCACGGTGGCGGGTAGGCCGGGATCGGCTCGCCTCTATCACAAGGGGACGGGGATTGCACAAGCACGCTCTGGTGGCAGCTTCCCTTGTGAAGTTTGACGTGTGATGTGGCATTCAGAATGCTTGTGGTCGGGCACTGTCCTCACTCCACACATCACCTCATGTGATCCTTACGACAGCCCCTGGCGTGGGTACCACTATTATCCCCATTGTTTACAGATGACAAAGTGGAGGCACAGACCAATATCACGTAGTCGGAGGCCGCAGGATGGCTCTAGAGCCTGCAAATGTAGTGGCCCTTAGCCATTACGATTGCACCTCTCAAAGGTTAAGTCTAATATCTAAACAATGAGTTTCAGAGAATGAGCAATCAACAAAAAAGTAAAGAAAAGTTTCTAGAGCTGAAGGGGAGAGAAAGACAGGCAGACGGACAAAGGGTCAGACTCAGGCACAGGAGTTTTTTGGGACTAGAAGAAAATGATAATCCCTTAATATCTTGGCAAGAAATCATTTTCAACCTAGCTAAACGGACAAGCAGATATGAGAGTACAAGGACAAACAGGCGGACTCCATGACTTTCCCCGCGTCCTCTCCCAGGAAACTTGGAGGTTATTCTTCCTCAAACGGCAAATAAGAGAGAAGTATGGGATCCGGAGACCAGAGCTGCTCCAAGATGCTAACCGAGGAGTAACCCATGCTGACAGCTCACCAGAGGCCCAAGAGCAAGCAGCCTGGGGCAGAGCCACATGGTGGAGACTCCAGGAACGGATGAAACGGAACAGTCAACTATGCAACGAATCCCAAGTACTGAGGGGAGGCTCACCCTTCTGCAGGAGACTCTAAGGATGAATTGAGATGTGTACAGAAAACTAAACAAACAAAGGCAATTATTAACTCCAGGGAAAACAGAAAGTTGTGCAAGAATGCAAATATAATCCTAGGACACCTTGTTCTCTGCTAAGACCCGTGGGAATGAAGCCGTAATAATACTCATCGCCTGGGATGATGCTGGGTCAGGGGACCGAGGCCAGCAAACCGTCCCCCTCCCCCTGAAGGATGCCAGCAGGAGTCACCTAATGTAGAAAAACTAATAATAAAAAAAAAAAAACAGTCAAAGCATGTGTGTGGTTTGTGAAACACAGATACTAAATGCCTGAAGAAACGGTTAAGAGATTAAATTTGGAAAGGATGAGGGCTGGAGACCGCATTTATTTTTTATTTATTATTGGCCCAAAAAGAAATTCCACTTTTCAAATAGTATGTATGTAGCTTTAAAAAGGTAAAAGTTAACATGAAAACCTCAGTATCGTCCTGATTAAATGAAGCAGCAGCAGAGCCCGCACTCCTGAGTTCAGTTTAATCACTGGTCCAGCCCATCACGTGTTTGACACTCAAACTGTTTCAGAGGACGCAGAGCCACACGGCTCAGGATCAGGATTAACAACTAGGCCTGGAAGTTATTTCAGACTTGTAACCTTAGGTTGAAAGTGTGAGCACTTGAATAAGTTTATAAGGAGTATTGAAATGTTTACTATAACTTGAGAGTTACTACCTTTGTACATGTAGTTTATTTGATGTGCCTCGGTGAGTCTGTTTTGTCTTGGGTTTTGGTTAGGGTGATGTGGTGTGGTAGGTGGACTGAGGACACCCCAAAGTCCATGCCCTGACCCCAGAACCTGGGAATGGGACTTCACATGGCAACAGGACCTGGAGATCGGGAGACCGTCCTGGATTACCCACCCCGATGGACTCGGCCTAATCACATGAAGCTTCTCTGGCTGCAGAAAACCAGACACACGGTTGATGAGATAGACTCCACCCGCCGTTCCTGGCTTTAAAGATGGAGGACAGGGCCATGAGCCAAGGAATGTGGCAGCCCCTAGAAGCTGAGAAGGGCCTTCAGATTACCACAGGCGAGTAACTGGGGACCTTGGCCCTACCCCTGCAAGGAAATGGATCTCTGCCCAGTGCGGAGCGCAGCAGCTGACACCTGCAAGTCAACAACCAGCCCGGCAGAGGAGGAAGGAGACTCTCCCCTAGAACCTGCAGAAAGGAATGCAGCCTGGCTAACGCCTGGATTTCAGTCTGCTGAGACCTGTGCCAGACTTCTGATCTACAGAACTAGAATAAATCTATGTTGTTTTAAGCCACTACGTTTGTGGTTAATTCTTATAGCAGCGACAGAGAATTAATACAGTGGTGAGCTTTCTCGGTTTGGCATTTAAAATGCTTTAAAAGAGCCCTGAATGCACTAAATTTATACATGCAATCTAAAATGTTTAAGAATATTTAATTTTGAAAATGGAAGGGATCCAAGAGAATCGAGGACAGGGCAACAGAGGGTGGGGGNCAGGACCCGCGGTGGGGGGTCTGCCCTAAGAGGAGGCGAAGGTCACTGGGGTGGGTGGTAAGCTTGGGAGGAGCAGGAAGGACGCATGACCCCAGCCCTCCAGGGAATGCGGAGAGAAAAGAGCCCTTTGGAGGGGCTGCGGGGGCCAGGGGAGCGTCTGGGGAGGAGGCGGGTGCTGGCTTCAGAGAAGCGCAGCTGGAGCAGGGCTCCAGGACAAGTGTGCTGGACACTGGACGGGGTGCAGAGCCACGTGGTGCTGGCGACAGGGCCTTCTTGGAGCGTCCTGCCGTCTGTTTCTCACATCAGGTCCTGGCCCTGCCCAGCACCCAGCACCGTGTCTGACACCTACAGGTGTTTCACCATCGCCTGGAGGCGGGGGCTCCCTATTTGTGTCTGGGTACCACCCAGGGTGGGGCACTGCCCTCAGCAGATGTCTGTCCATCTGTCCAGGGCTGACTCCCCCAGCTGTGGCTCCCTACAGGGTGGCCGCCCCTGTGCGCAGGGCTCAGCCACTGACCAGACGACCTGGTGTGGGCCGGGACTCTCGGCCAGGAGATGGAGGATACGGGGAGGACCGGTGAGTTACAAGTGGGGCCTGACCAGCCCCCCCGCTGGGATGGCTCCCCCCCACCCCGCCCTTGTGGGCCCAGCCCACCACCCTCACCCCCAGGGACTCTTGGCAGCTGTGCAGGGTAGAGGTTCCTCACTGGCAGGCGTTTGATTCTTGGCCTCCAGGCCGGCAGGCGGAGGGCAGACCCTGGTCCCTGACACTTGGCCCCCGGCCTCCCTACACGGGGGGGCCGGGCACGTCACGGCTGAGCCCCACGGTGCTTGAGGAGGGCACTGTCCAAGAAGGTGGCCAGCTTGGCCCGGTCTTCCTGCAGGGCACGAAGGAGGCGTGGGGGGACGGAGGGGCACGGCCTACCCTCCGCCCTCCCCGCCCGGCTTGCGCGGCCTGCACACCTCGTGGACGAAGCCGTAGTGCACCAGCTCAGCTGCAAGGTCCTGCGCGCTGTCAGCTGCGGCGGGGACACGGGCAGGGGCGTGGGGCGAGGCGTGAGGCCACCGCTGCCTGGCCAGCCCAGCCCAGGGTCCCCACCCAGGGTCCCTGCCCAGCATACTTGGGAGGAGGTCGTAGGTGAGCTGCCGGTGCAGCCGGTCCTCCAGCACCAGAAGCAGAGTGAGCTGCGGAGGCGGGAGGGCAAGGTCGGCTCCAGGGGCCGCCCCCGCCCCCACCCCCGCCCCCCAGCCCGGGGCCCGGCTCACGTGCCAGCGCGCCTTGTCCTCACTTCTCTCCAGGCTACACTGCATCTGGATCACCTGTGGGTGGCAGGGCCCAAGGTCACCCACAGGGCTCACACTCGGCAGCCAAGGGGCCAGAGCAGAGGTGCCTCAAAGGCGCCCGGAAGGAACAGTAAACACTGGGTCTGGGGACAGTCTCCGAGGGGAGCCTGGAAAGGGCACCTCGCTGGCAGCCGCCCAGACTGCTGAGGGAAACTCTCAGATGCTGGGTCTGAAGGTTGAGTGGGGGATTCCCAGGTGGAAACACTGGAACAAGGAGGGAGCCGTGGGAACCGGGGAAGAGCCAGGTCGGCAGGGAAGCGACAGAGCGGAAGCAGGACTAGGCCTCAGAGCGCCTGGGGGTCAGACCGGGCCCCGCGGTCTCTCTGGATGGCTCTGGCCATTACAGCGTGAATCCTGGCTGCAGTCTGGAGGGACGCCGGGAGGAAGGAGGCCAGGTGGGGGACTGGTGTAGCATCCAGGTGGGGAATGGAGGTGGCGCAGATCAGGGTGCAGGCCGTGCGCCCACCCAAAGTCAGAGCTTCCGGAACCCAGCGGGTGGACATAGAAAGGGAGAGAGGGAGGCCCTAGCCAGGACGGAGCCTTGCAGGAGGAGAGGTTGCAGAAAACATGATGCGGGAGGCCTCGGAGGAGACACCGGGACGTAAGTGTCAGGGAGTCAGCAAGCCAAGGTCGTGGAATCAGAGAGGCCTGGGGGGACACCAGAGTACCAGACAAAGGCTACCTGGAGCAGGCGGAGTCAGGGAGCAATGTGTATGGGGACAAGCAGCAGCATCGGGGGCAAGGAGCCTCTCGGAAAGCGGGTATCCCAGCTTGCTCTCCCCCCAACCCCCGCAGAGTGGTCATCCAGGACCTGGTCTCTGGCGGCCTGGAGGAGAGCAGGGCTGGGGGATTCAAAGCCCCTGAGACCACCCCTCTAGGTGGTGGGCTGCCGAGATGCAGTGGGATGGGGGCTCACCTTTCTGGTCTCTGAGTCAAAAGGTTCTGGCGTTGGGGTCTTGGCCTTCTGGGCCTCCTCTGGAGGTGGGGCCAGCACGCGGGGCAGCCCCAAAGGCCGAGCAGCAGCGAAGTTCATCAGTGGGTATATCCCGTTTCTGGGGGCAGGCCAGGGGTGGCTGGGGGCTCGGGCCTGGCAGCCACTGTTCCCCGACCTCATGCCAGCTCTTACCTGACATCCTCTAGGAATTTGTCCAACTCCAAGCACGAGACCTCTGAGTACCTGGCACGGGCATGAGAAGCACATGAGGGTGCTGGCCAGCAAATCCCGCAGGACTGAGGCGGGGGCTGGCCGTGTGGAGAGGGGCGGTCTCTGGGGGGCGGGCCTCTCACCTCCACTGCAGCGGGGGCCGGGAGGGCCGGGGGATCTCCGCCAGGACTGCGTGCGGGTCCGTCGACTTGGTCTTCTCCTCCACCACGTTCTCAGGCATGAGGTCTGCAGGCCATAGGAGCACTCAGGCCGGCGGACCCTGAGCCCTAGGTCCCGAAGTCCCCGCCCTCATCCCGAGCCTAGGCCTCGGCACGCCCTGGGCCGCGGCCCTCACACTGGTGCTGGATGAAGCAATGAGCCGCCAGGAGCTTCAGCGAGTGAACCTCGAAGAGCACGCGGTGGAAGAGCAGGCTGTGGGCGGAGGGCCGGCGGGCAGGGTCGCGGGCCAGGCAGCAGAGGATGAACTCCTGCAGCATGGAGAAGCAGGCGGCTGCAGGAGCTGGAGGCGCTCTGCTCTGGGCCCACAGGTGAGCACGGGAAGTCCCCAGACCCCAAGGGTCCCATCATTCCCAGGGCGCCTCATGCAGGAATGTGCAGAGGGAGGAGCCTCCTGATAGCAGCCCAGTCGGGACCTGGTCCTACCAACAGGACTGTCAGGCTCTGGGCCCAGAACTTCCCGTGCTCTACCTCCCACAACCTTCGTAGAAGTCCTGGGGTAGAGGGGGTCGGTGTTGTCATCCCTAAGTCACAGATGAAGTCTACACTGCAGCCCTGGGGCTGGCAGTGTGCCGTCAGAGCAGTCCAGGGCCCTAGAGGTCACGTGGCTCAGCACAAACCCACCTACCACAGCCCGCCCCTCTTCTAGTTGCCCCGGCTCAGGCCCAACTCCGGAGATGACCTTGAAGGGTCCCTGCCACCACCCCCATACTTGCCCGGCACTGCCTCTCCTGCTTTTCTTGGTCCCCACACCTCCCCATCAGCCCATCTAGGCTGCTTGCTCCCAGGGCCATGCAGGTCAAACCGAATGGTCCCCAGACTTTGGCCAGAGAGGTTGTGGATACAGCTTCCATCCCATACTCCCTTTGCCTGTCCCCTGGCTACCGTGTCCCCCCACAAGCTAAGGCCGCATCATCTCTAGCCTGTTTTGGGGAGCCTTAAAGGCAGGGACGTGGAGTCAGGCCGACCTGGGTGCAAACGCTGGCTGTATTAACTTACTCTAAAGCCTGGGGCAAAGTGCTTTGTTTCCCTGAACCTCAGTTCCTCTACCTATAAAATGGGCATAACAGTAATGCCCACACACGAACCACGTCTCCAGTTTCCCTGACCCTAGGATGTGCCCTTAAGAGCCTTCAGGCCTGGAGCCGAACATGCTCTTCCAGTGAGGCCCTCCTTGTAGGCAGGCCCCTGTGCAGCGGGCTGGCACACCCCTCAGCAGCACTGAGGGCCGCATTTGCAGGCCTGCCCAGAGCACCTCACCAGCCAGCGGGAAGGGGCAAGGCGAGCTGCTTACCCGCATGTTGGGGTCGCTCAGCGAGTGCCTGGCACGAGCAATGGCCTCCTCTGTGACCCTGGTGTCTCCATTGGCCTGGATCTCCAGAACGGCCATCTGGGGGCAGGGCCAGGTCACACCGAGGGGAGGGACAGCACAGGCAAGATGGTGGGGGCGAGCTAGCTGGGAGAGGCCGTGGGGCTACTACCTCCAGTGCACACATCCCGAAGGAGAAAATGTCCACAGCGGTGCCATCGGCAACCTCTGCAAACAGGGAGACCGAGTCAGGGCCGGCAGGGCGGATGCGGGGCGGATGCGGGGCGCAGGGAGGAGGCGGGTCCTCCTGGACTCACCACCATATTCTGGCGGGAAGAAGTGCAGGTTCCGCGGTTCCTCGCGCTCGGCGCGGATGGGGCTTCGCAGGTCATCCGGGAGCGCTACGGGAAGCGCGGGGGATGAGCGGACCGGTCGTCTCCACGGCCCTCCATCCCCCAGAGTCCCCACGCACCATTGGAGAAGATGCGGTGCCACACTGCGCCGGCCAGACGGGAGAAAGAGTGGGCGTCACCGCGGTGGGGCGTTGGGCATCCTCTGCCCTCGGTTCCCGAAGGTCCCCAGCCCCGCCCTCTTGCCCTGCCCCGCCCTCCCCGCCCCGCCCCGCCCGCACCAGAGCCGATCTTGATGAGGCCGTTGTGCTGTATGAAGATAGTGTCACTCGTCAGGTTCCCGTGGATGATGGGGGGACTGCAGGCGTGCAGAAAGCTGCAGGCGAGGAGAAGGGAGCAGGCGGAGCAGGGTCAGGGGACGCTAGGGATGCGGGGGCGCGGCGGGGCGGGCGCGCGGGCAGGCACTCACCTGAGCGCGGACAGGATCTGCGTGCACCAGCGCTTCCAGGCCTGGCGGCGGACGCACTCCGTCGGACCGGCGGGAAGAGGCGGCTGGGCCTGCGGTGCCAACACCGCGTCCCCTCCCGGGACCAACCCCGTTCCTGTCCCCGAAGCCACCCTGCGCCCCGCACCACCTCCGTCCCAGATGACGCCCGACCCCGACCTGTCCTCCACGCAGCCCCAGCCCACTCCCCATACCCGGGCGTTCATGGCCTTGTGGTTCTTCTTGGTCTTTTTGAGGAACTGCTTGAGGCTGCCCGAGGACACGTACTCTGTGATGAAGATGACCTGCGGGGCAGGCGGGCTCGCGGGCTCCGCCAGCTGGGGTGGGTGCCCACGGCTGCCCCGCCCGCTGGTGCCCCGCCCGCCCCTGCCAGGCCCGTGGCTCACCCGCGCGCGAGTCTCCGAGGCATCGAGCCAGTACTTGTGCAGCTTGACGATGTTGGGGTGGTCGAGCAATGCCAGCTGCTCAAACATGGTCTGGATCGTCTCCTGGAAGGGGGGCGGCGGTCACGGGGCGGTCACAGGAGAGGGCCGGGGGTCGCAGCGGGCCTCACCTCGTGGGCCGAGAAGGCCTTCCTGTCGCCAAAGTGCAGCTCGTTCCACACCACCTCCACGCCCTCCTCCGTGTCCATGGCAAGGAAGGTGCTCTGGACCCCGGGCATGTTCCCCTGGTTCACCTGGCGGTGAGGTTGGGGGAGACGCGTGTGCTGGTGTGTGTCAGGGGGACAGTGGGGGCTTGGTCTCGGCCCACGCCCTTCCCACAGCCGCTTTGGGGAAAGTTGCGAGCATCCAGGGCGGGGCTGAGGGTGTTCAGAGCAGGATTCAGGGGTGGAGGATGTTTCCCGAGCGGGTGGGGAGACTGCTGGCTGGTCCCCAGAGGGGCGGGGAAGTGGTCCGGGGAGCAGATTGCCCTTAGGGGATCGGAGGTTTTTCACCAGGGCGTGGAGGCCAGGCCAAAGGGGTCCGAGAAGGAGGCCACCTGCTCGAGGCGGCGGAGAGGTTTCCGGCCTCCGACTGCCCCAGAGACACCCCGCGGTGCCCACCTGCTCCCGCCGCTTCTGCCAGCGGCCACACGGGCTCTCCTCCAGGATGTCGCTCTCGTCCTCGCTCTCGTCCTCCCGTTCCCGCTCCCGGCCCCGCCTGGGCGCCGGCTCCGGGGCCGCCATGGCTCTAAGCGTGCGGGCCGCCGCCCTCCGAGCGATCCGCCGCGGCCGCCGCTCCCCGCCCGCTCCGGCCCCGCGCACAGGAGCGCAGCCGGGAGCGGAGCCGCCGCGGCCTCGATCCCCCACCCCGGGCTGCGGGAACTGGGCGGCGCAGGCGCGCGGCCGAGGGGTGGATCTCGCCCGCCGCTCCGGAGCAGCCTCCTCGGGCGGGCGCTGGAGTGGAGCTTCCCCGCAGGAGCCGAGCCCGCGAGGCGACCGGCGGAGACCCCGCCCGTTGGCTCCTACGGCCCCGCCCGGGCCGAGTCCCCAACCGGGATCCGCGCTCAACATTAAGCCCCGCCCCGTGCACGGTCCCACCCACGATCTAGGCCCCGCCTCCGAGCAGCCGCCCTGCTCCAGACTAGGTCCCACCTATCCGCGCCTACGGCCACGCCCCCAGAGCTCCGCCCTGCTAAGCCCGCCCAACGGAGGCCCCCCTCCCCCCAGCCCCGCCCGACTTGAGGCCCCGCCCGTTCCTGGCCAAGCCCGGGTCCTGCCCAGGCCGCACGCCAGAGGAGGGGAGCGCGATCCAGGGCCGGACCCCAGCTCCGCTGGGCTGCCGCTGCTCTCGACTGCGGGGAAAGGAGGCCCTGGGGCTAACCCGAGCCTAGCACCCGGACCCAGGGGTTTCGGCGTCGGCACGAATCGGGCCAAGCCAGGGGACCCCAAGAACCGCCCAACCCCAGCTCTTGGAGCCGCGAGTTCTTCCCGCGCGGCTTCCCCACTAAACTCCTGCCCCGCAAATCCAAAAACCCTGTCCCACACCGCTGTTTTGACTCTGAGTTTTCCCCTCGGGGTGCACTCGGTGGAGTGGCGTCTGGGGCAGCCCTCTGCCCGCAGGGTTGCTTCCCGAGAGACTGGGACAGGGCTTGTCTGCGAGGCCAGCTCTCCCCCGGGTCCCCCCCTCCCCCAGGGAACACTAGAGTGTCACTGAAAGTGACAGAAAAGCTGGCTGAATGGTTTACTTTAATTACTACCACAAACTTCCCACTGGCCCCTAATTCCGCGCTTTCGTTTCTATGGAATTGTGGAGCCATGCGGGCCCAGCCCCACCCCCGTGCAGCCCCTTCCCTCCAGGAGGACCCCTCATCCCTGCCTCCAACCACATGGACAAGAGACAAGCTGTAGGATCTCGTCCAAAATCCTCCTCCACCCCACAGTCCCCACTCCCGTCCCATGGTCTCTTTGCCGTCACACCTGTCTGTCCCCTACCCGTCCTTGACTTTCTCTCCCTAGAGAGAAACTAGTGGACGCATGAACCTGACCTTTCAAACTGAAACCCCAACCCTGAACTCCTGCTCCTCCATCTCCGTTCAATGGCCTTAAGCCCCAAGGGTCTCTAGGAGTCGCTTGGTCACTTGGGACACCTCTTTTCCCCAGCCTTTGGCATCACAGCCTCTGACTCCTTCAACAACCAGTGTGCTCAAGGGCCATGCAGCTGCCTGCTCCCTCTGCTTCAGGCTGCCACCCAGCGCCAGAATATTTTGCGAAGTGTCACTCATGTTCAGAACTGTGTAGTAAATGGGGGTCTGCAAGACCTGGCCCTCTGTTACCTGCACTGAGATGTTCTCCAGCGAATGAAGTTCTAGCCACTTCCAGAAAGCTTTGAGCATGACCTGACGCACCATCCAGAGAGTCAGTGAGATACTATGTTGTCCTAAGATTTTGACACTTATTTTCCTTGTTTAAGCCCTTATGTTAACAGTGAGAATATAGTTTTGTGGGTGACCTTTCGAAAATCCGATCAGAGCTTTGTTCATACCTAAACGTTTCTTTATACATTGTGAAGGCCAAGCTCCTACCAGGAGAAGCCACACCAGAGTCAGAATCACCCTGGGCCTACGCCGGGCATAGCAATGGAATGGATGGCCGCTGCAGGTGGACTCCACACGCAGAGCACTGTGCCAGGTAACTAGACATAAAAATTGGTAAGAAATGAATTACCCACACACACATAAGGTTGACTTCATTATGGAAAGAAATGCATTTAATAGGGACACAAATCGATATATACACTTCAGTGTTACAGGAAGAGGTGACCCAAAAAATTTTTTTCTCTAAGTGCAGCAGAGTTTATCAGAAACAGTCACTGGTCTAATTTCCATGAAATAAAAACAAATTGAAAATTCAAAAACAGAACAGCAGGATAAGTCCCGATGATATTCTTAAAAGATGGTCTTCTTTTAATGCCAAGGAAAACATGAGGAACTAGGATAATAAAGGGAAGAATGTGACCAGATGGTGGCTCCCAGCTAGACAACATGAAAAAATGAGACAATATTGAAAACTATAGTAATATATTTTTGAGAGAGGACACAAACCACTATAAAAGATCTTTTACGCTCAAAGGACAGAGAGAAACAGGAGACCACTCTCGGGATCCAGGGTAGCCTTTTGCAGCAGCTGCAGGTACGTGAGGTTCTCGTGCGTGTTGGGGTCGAAGAAGCCCTTGGTGTCGTCGCTCGGGTCCGCCAGGACGTGGTTCATCTCCTCGTCGAAGTAGCCGCGCTGGTAGGCCACGTGCACGGGCACACGGTGGCTGTGCACGGGGTCGATGACGCCGCCCGTGGCGATCTGGGCCTCTAGCAGGCGGATGCCGTGGTCCCGGACGATCAGGTCCTTCTTCATGGCCTGGAAGAGCGAGATCTGCTCGCCGGTGTAGGGGTCGGT